>NC_059368.1:16194788-16444788 GCF_019703515.2 Myxocyprinus asiaticus
AAAAACATTGTCTGTTTGGGAGAACATTTAACTCGCCTTTAGCACCCTCCAGTTCACCTCGGAACTGCCACGATATGTGTAAGGAACCACAAAAATGTTGGCACAGTCAAATTTGAATGAGTTTGTCAATGACACCACATGCAGCATTGTTGCATGAAAGTTCCTTTTAAAGGAAACAAGTGAGCTTTATTTTATAATCATGCAAATATTTAGTGACAGCAAATAGTTTTTCCCCTCTGATTTTTTCCCTGATTGTTCATTAGAAATTGAGCTTTTGAAACAAACAAACAAAAAAGGACATTTATAAATTAATTTTCTACTTTGAACCTCTCAATATGATGCCATTTTTTCGACCAACCATCAAACTGCACACAGGATTGTGTGATATCATAGGAATTGAAGGATACAAGGGTCTATGCTGGCTTCAAAAACCCAGCAGATGATGGCATCTTAGTAGGCAGGATGTTACACAAGTATTGAATTGGGATGTGCCTTGTTGCCTTCCTATGTTCGAATACTGCCTGCGAAGGCAGCATTTTGCAGCTTTTGGACACCACGAGAGAAATAAGGAGACAGGAATTGAGAGGAATAGGTACATACTGTAATACAGTATAATAAGTATTTGGACCACAGGTTCGGATTGTGGGTAATAGGGTGTGTGCAGGTGAAAAGGATAAAATTATGTAATCATAAGGTGTCTTGAATGAATGAGAAACTGAGGGTGGCAGTCACAGAATGAGATTTTACCCTTCCTATTCTTGTTGCCATGGTGATCAGCTCTCTTAACCCATCCTCTAAAAGTAAGGGCTGAGAGATAGGAGGGAATTGGGGGGACATAAATTAGAAATCTTGAGGTCTAAGGAAACAAGCGTTGTTCCATCACTCTCTCAACAAAATTGCATCTTCACCTCTGTGTATCCCCCCCCCCCCAACACACACACACTCACTTTCTAAGCCAAACACAAACATATGCAAACAGAGCTCTCTCACTCTATTTGTGACAAATGCATTTATTGACCTTGTGACCTGAGTTACTGTGCCAGGTGAGGGTAGCTTCATTTCCCGGTGGACAATAAATTGATAAAAAGAGTAACCTTCATAAACTGCAACTGAAAATCTTAGCTCATCTAGATTACCAAGCACACATTATCACATCATAAAGAATTAATAAATACAATTACTTACAAATGGATGCTTTACAAAGGGGTTATAAAAATATTATTTCTGCATTGTTTTAGCACCTGTTGTAGCACATATTTGTATAGTAAGAAGGCCTTTTTTTTTTTTTTTTTTTTTTTTTTTTGCACTGAACCTTAACAGCCAAATCACCCTGTAGCTCTAGACCCACTGAAGCTAAGCAAGGTTGAGTCTGGCCAGTACCTGGATGGGAGTCCTCCTGGGGAAAACTAAGGTTGCTGCTTGAAGAGGTGTTTGTGAGGCCAGCAGGGTGTGCTCACCCTGTGGTCTATGTGGGTCCTAACGCCCCAGTGTAGTAATGGGGCCACTATACTGAAAAAAGGCACCGTCTTTCAGATGAGACATTAAACTGAGGTCCTGACTCTCAGTGGTCATTGAAAAGCCCAGGGCACTTCTTGTAAAGAGCTGGGGTGTAACCCCGGTGTCCTGGCCATATTCCCCCCATAGGCCCTTATCCATCATGACCTCCTAATAATCCCCATCCATTAATTGGCTCTATAATGTCTATCACTCCACTCTCTCCTATCCATCAACAGCTGGTGTGTGATGAGTGTACGGGTGCACTATGGCTGCCGTTGCATTATCCAGGTGGATGCTGCACACTGGTGGCGGTTGAGGAGAGTCCCCTGTTCACTGTTTAAAGCGCTAAGTGTAGTATCAGAAAAGCACTATATAAATGCAACATTCATTCGTTCATTCATTAATGTACGGAATCATGGTGCAGTGCTATACTAGCATAGATAGTGCCTGGCGAAGCTGGATTGCGGGTGGTTAATGAATATTCGCCATGTTTTTGGGTTGAAAAACTGCATGCTAAAGTGCCACTTGCCTTTCAGTAATATAATCTTTTAGATTATTAATACATGTTTTATTTGTGCATTGTTTGTTTCAATCATATCTTTAAGAATGTTGTTGTTCTAACCTAAATATTTTAATGAGATGTTTGAATGCATCAGCTTACTACAACATGTCCAGTCCCAGAGAACAACCAATGTGAGAAATTCTACTGCAAAAACAACCATTGTAGATCTGTTGTTTTAACAGCCAGAACTTTGAAAACATCCTTAAGACATCTCTTATTGTTTCTGATGTCATTCTGTAAAGGTGAGTGATCCTGTGTTACACATTTTCATTGCTCTTGTAACTGTCAGTCACATCATAGACATTCAGCAAACACTGGAGGAGAAAGAGACGGATCAGGACCCCTGTCTGTCGAACCTCCATCACCGTAACAGACGTATACGGTTCTGCCACTCCTCATCAGACTGTAGCTCAACAGAATGTAGCTGGAGGGGAGAGAAGGACCCCTGTCTATGCCACGGCTGTCACCACTATAGGCATCTATGACTGTGCCCGAGAGCCGTCAACAGCACAGTTGTCTTGCTGGGTAGTCAAAGGGAACAAAGGGATCAGACTCCTGCCAGTGCAATCAATGTGGACTTATGGGCAGCCACAGTATTACTTGCTATATTTGTGCCTATTGATGGCAGGGCAGCTTGTTTTGTAACATAGAGAGAAAAGCAGGAAGGAAAACAGAAGGTGAGGA
The DNA here is from genome assembly GCF_019703515.2 of Myxocyprinus asiaticus. NCBI lineage: Eukaryota > Metazoa > Chordata > Actinopteri > Cypriniformes > Catostomidae > Myxocyprinus > Myxocyprinus asiaticus. The sequence goes on from NC_059368.1 coordinate 16,197,532, forward strand.
TAGCAGAGGGAATTGCAGATGATCATATTTACATTTGAATCTTATCAAAATAGCAGTGTGTCCATGTACAAATGCTTCATTTCAGTAGGTCTGTGCTGTATTTATAAATGTAGGAGGAAATGTTGCTCTTTCCAGTCCATTGGGCTGTTTCTTAACTAAATTAATGAGGGTGTATTATTCATTAACTGTAAATGAGTGTGTAGTGCTGGTCTTCTAAAATTCCTTATGGATACCATTGTATCCTTTGGAGAATCCAAAGGTTCTTTTAAATTGTTTAACAAAACTTTAGCAATGGAAAACTGTGAGGTTCAAACTGACTGTCTGCGTATGCTAGTGAATACTTTTATAGTGCATATTTCAAAAGCCTAATGGAGTCCTGCAAGTATCTGGATGGGGATATAATCAGATTAGGCTGGTTTTAGTTGGACAACATCAAATATAAGATGGCTTGACTGGAGTCTTTCATGTTCTGGATAAAAAACAAACAAACAAAAAATTATTATGTAAAACCCTATAGTTTCATACAGCTTTCCATCACAAGAATCCCCCTCTTGGGATTTTGTAATGTATTGTTGTAACTTATAGTCCATATCCTGTGGCTGATAAAACTCTATGATCCAATTCCATACTGGTCTTCTTTTCTAAACTCCAGACCAGATTAAATAGGCTATATCATGTTTAAAGTTGCTCTTACAAATGTTTTGTTCTTTCATAAATGTAATGTCTTGATACTTTCTTTCAAAAGTTTTTCCTCTATCCTGTCTTTTGTCAATCCATTGTCTCCAATAACTCATTTACAACACCCAACCTCATCCTGTTTCTCTCTCTCTCTCTGTCTGTCTGTCTCCCACAGGTCCTCCAAGGCCCACCCTGGCCCAGTCGTTCACATTAGTGATAATCCAATGGATGAGGGCAAGGTAAGGGGAGGCCTATCAAAACTGCTTCAGAAGGAATAAATTCTCCCTGACATGAATAATTTATTTCCCTTTCGTTGCACAAAGCTCTTGTTTCTTTCCATTCTAAACTCATAAAACATTGCCTTCCTACGGTTCGCACAATTCAGTAATTGGGTCTAATCTCACACAGCTTGTTAGCAAATTATGTTATTTTTGAAAACAAATGATGGTGGAGATAAGAAGAAGATGAACAAATGTTCCAGATACTTCCAAATGCATCTTTTTATACATTCATTTTACCTTCACTAATTGCCAATGCACAATGGAGCAGAGGGACTGGCAAACACCTGCTGGGCTTTTGACTTCATATGGATGACAAACTGTCTGTCTCTTTCTCAGCTGGGAGCTCCTCATAGGCACCTTTACAGTGATGAGCCACTCACTCTGTCTCTCCCCATTCCACTTCTGCCCCTGAACAGGCCATTGATCCATAACAGGCCTGCTCAGTTCTTAATGGGTCTTAAAGTCCTTAGACACATTGTCCCCTCCCTCTTGGCTGGCAGAACACTGACACTTTATCAGTTCATTTCCAGTATTTGAATATCTGAGAATAGGGAGTTTTAAAGCTTAGTTGACAGGAGTTATATAGTTGTAATATATTAGTACATTAAAAAATGATGATTTATGGAGATTAAAACTTGCTTTGCACATTTCTTCTATTCCTGTTCAAAAAATCCATTTGGTAGCTGTGTTTTGGAGCATGATAGCTGGTTTGTAGCTGGTGTAAATTGGTTATAAGCTGGTCCAATTAGGCAATGACTGGTCGACCTGCCAGCATGTTCCAAAAAACAGCTTGACCACCTTAAGCTGGTTTGTTGCTCTGTCAAGCTGGTTATTAGCTGGTCTTCTAGCATGTTTCCAAAAACCAGCTGACCACCTTAAAGGGATAGTTCACCCAAAAATGAAAATTCTCTCATCATTTACTCACCCTCATGCCATTCCAGATGTATATGACTTTCTTTCTTCTGCAGAACACAAAGATTTTTAGAAGAATTTCTCAGCTCTGTAGGTTCTTACAATGCAAGTGAATGGTGACCAGACCTTTGGAGCTCCAAAAATTACATAAAGATAGCATAAAAGTTATCCATACAACTCCAGTAGTTAAATCTATGTCTTCAGAAGCGATATGATAGGTGTAGGTGAGAAACAGATCAATATTTAAGTCCTTTTTTAGAATATATCTTCACTTTAACTTTCATAATGTGAAAGAATGCCAAAGTGGAAATTTGTTGTTAAAAAGGACATAAATATTTATCTGTTTCTCATCCAAATTTATCATATAGCTTCTGAAGACATAAATTTAACTACTGGAGTTGTATGGATAACTTTTATGCTACCTTTATGTGATTTGTGGAGCTTCAAATGTGTGGTCACCATTCACTTGCATTGTTTGAACCTACAGAGCTGAGATATTCTTCTAAAAATCTTTGTTTGTGTTCTGCAGAAGAAAGAAAGTCCTACACATCTGGGATGGCATGAGGGTGAGTAAATGATGAGAAAATTTAAATTTTTGGGTGAACTATCACTTTCAGTTTTTTTTTTTTTTTCTTAGTCAAGCTGGTTATTATCTGGTCAACTAGACACCATGATCCTAAAACATATGATCATATTAAGCTGATTTGTTGCTGGTTCAAGCTCATTGGATGGTTAGCCAGCCAATGTTCCTTAAAGCCATAGTGGCCACCTTAAGCTTGTTTTTTGCTATTGCAAGATGGTCTACCAGCTTATACCAGCAAATGACCATCTTTGGCCAGTTAATAACCAGCTTTGAACCAGCCATGTTTCAAAACACAGCTACAAGCTTTTACTTTTTTTTTTTTTTTTAGAAGGGTGTTTTGAGTGGGATGTTTGTTTGCTTCATAATGTTTATTAAAATGACTGAACATTTGTTTTGGACTAACAATCAGATTAAGGACACCCTAATAGCTGTTTAAAGCCTGCATTTGTCTGCAAAACAATGTATTTTCATACTGAATTCACCACCTGCATGAACTCTCAACAGTTTACAGGTCTGGTTCAACATACTGACTACATATTTTCTTTCTTTCCTTTAACACCCCCCCCCCCCCCCATCTTTCTTCTCGTTTCAGCTCATAATAGGATTTGAGTCTGGAATAGTAGTGCTGTGGGATTTGAAATCAAAGAGAGCTGACTACCGGTACACTTACGATGAGGTATGTATTGTCACACTGAAGGTTGTATTTCAGGCTTCTGTCGCCTGCAGTGGCAGAAACGCAAAGAATATGGAAAAGTGTAAATCAAATATTCATGAGGATTTGATTTGAATAAAGAAGGCAGATTATCATCAAAGGAGCATCAGTATTATCAGGTTGTAGGACATGAGTAGAAGAGGTAGACTGTGTAAAGTGTTTTTTTCTCTCTCTCTCTCTCTCTCTCTCTTTACAGCGGCCACCCAGTAGCTAAGAAATTTCTCCAATAGTAATAATGGTTGCTACACCCTCACATGTCTCTCATTTTGTGTGAACATTTTATTTTAGCTTTATACATTTTCACTTATTATCCACATGTCTGCATGTCCTGGGTATTGTTAGTTTGCATCTGAAAAGCCATTTGAACATGCAGTTAATCTGCCTCTCCACTTTAAGATGGTTTGATGGCTTTTGTCAACAGTGGCAGTCAGCGTACATTAGTCATTATGATGAGCATGATGTGCCCAAAGTAAAAGTGCAAAGGAATTAAAATAGACACACACTCAAAGTACACACACACACAAATGCCAAATCCATCTCTTATTGTAACTTCATCTCTTTCTTTGTGTGTATGTGTTTAAGTGAGAGTTAATTTCTTAGAGGACAACTCATCTGTACCCGGATGAATGGCTGTGTCAGGGTGGAAGTCTGATTTATTCCTGCTTTCATTTGCCTTGATTGATTAGTACAGCAGAGATAAATGTCCTACAATCTACTGCTCCAATACGGGTAGCAAGTTGGGTTGAGAATCAGCAGGGGTCTGGGAATATGATATTATATTGGTATCTGGGTCAATATTGTGATACTTTAGTGATTAGTATATCCCGATTCAAAGCTATGATATATTGTTATCTTTTACTCACTTGTTCTCATTCATCATGATTGGAATTGCTTTACTTCATCTATAGAGCCTAAAAAGTAGCGTAGACCAGTGGTTCTCAAACTTTTTTAAACTGTGGCACCCCTTTATAGTGTTTTTTGCCCCATGGCACCCCAACCACTGAAAAAATAAACAAATATGCGATTGAAAACACTCCTTTATTTAAAAAGTTTAATATTGATATAAATCTTAACAAATTAAATTAAAATAATGTAGCCATCAAGAGTGTCTCCTAAACATTGCTTCAAGTTTTTAAAGTAATTATTCATGAGCTAGTAATAAAATAGTTTCAAAACAGAGAACAGAGTCAACAGTGCTTTTTTCTGAGGAACAGCAGCAGTTAATAATCTAAAAATTATGATATAAAAACATTAAAGAATTAAATGAAAAACAGAACAACTTAAATCTACTGTGTGATTATTAGATATACATTAATAAAGATTCAATACAGTCAGAGTTTGACTGAAATGCAGACCTGTTACTGAAATGTATTGGGCTTCAAGCTTCTGAAGTTATCAATCAAGGACAGTGAGTGCTTTTCTCTTTTTTTTGGTCAATATTGTTGTTTGATTAATATTAACGATAGGCTTATAACAGATGCAGCCCATCTATTAGGCTGCATTTACACATTGCACAGATCGGATATTTTAATATAAGGTTTTATCCTGTCTACATCACGTAATACATTAATGGCATAAATTAATATCACGTGAAGATGGCGGAGATTTTTGTCCCGTTTGGTAACACTTCCAAAATACATTAACGTCTGTGTTTACATTCATATCGCATCAAGAAGCACATTTAAATTTTCACGAGCACATCTGCAACATACGCATGTGAGCTTATAAAATATTAAACTGAGCATAAATATCGTGGCACCCCTAGCCAGTCCTGGCGGCACCCAGTTTGAGAACCACTGGCGAAGAGCATAGACACGTCAGTGTCAGTAAAAAACAATGTGAGGAAATAGTGTACTTTGCTTCCAGATTGTGTAATGTTTATCATTACAAAAAAATCAATTTCACCATGTTTTTTTCTCAAAAATATTACTGTGAAAAATGGAACTTAAATATTGAATGTTGCTTTTAGACTGTCAAAAAAAAAAAAAATGATTGTGAGGTAAAACATCCCCACCTCTAGCGGGGTCAAAGTCACTCCATGAAACACCGCTACTTGTATGTCAGACCACTCATGGAGCTTTAGAGTTTATAGTTATGAAGGAGAGAACGGGAAAACGCTCAGACAGGTTGATGAGACTGTGTTTAGTTATGCAGAGATTGCCTGGGAACCTTTTATCTCTGAAGGGGTCACCGAAGTGCAATAGACAGCAGAATTAACATCATATCAGATCATTGGAAGCTTTTAGCACTAAAGGGTGCAATGAGCAGTAGAATTAGCATGGAGGTGAAGAGGAGCTGTGCTGCTATAAATGGATGGAGGCCCTGAAATAAGGAAAGTAGCAGTGCCAGTGCAAATAGTATAAAAGATGTACGGACACACTATGCCTCTTTCTTTCTGTATACTCCACATTGACTGTGATTAATGTATGGTAGGGAGAGAGACAAATTCTAGTAATTTTGCTTTTGTCAATTTTCCTTTTCCCTCTCTTTCATCTTTTGTATCTTTGTTTTGTGTGCTGACATGTGGGTATGGAGAGAGATCTAAACAATAAATTACATTTTTACATTTTCGACTTGCTAAAGTGTTAAAAGGTTTTGTGTGTGTGTTGCTATACATTTGCTAATGTGTTTTTGGGATGCTTTCTAGCCCAATCAAAAGAGCCCCTACTATGTATTTGTCATGGTATTATATGAAAACAATCCCTTGATTCATTTACTTTTGAATAAAGTGATGACACAGTGTTACGTTTGTCATAATCAGTTGTGAAGTTTATAATGAACCTGTTGAACTTCTTTGCAGGTCCCTCTATAAGAATCCTCTGGCATATACACACAGATTTTTGGGTTTGTTATAATGGGAAACCGGGCCAGCGGACCCTTTTCTGGATGTCTTGACGTTAACTGGAGGAGTGTTGTGTTTTGTGTGTATGTGGGCAATGGCAGCAATATTTTTGGACTGAGGAGGAGGATTGTGGTTGCCTACAGCAAGGCTATCAGACCTCTCAAGCTCTATTTGGGCCTCTGTGTGCGTGTGTGTGTCAGAGGTATGACAGTGTCACAGTTCCCTGTCTCTGAGGTGTCTCTGTAGTTATCTCAAAGAGGAGGGAGAGAGAGAGACATATAGGATAGAATAGAGGAGAGGTAGAGGTCTTGGTGTCTTTAAGGTGTCGTTAATAAGGCAGACCTGTCATATCCTTCAACCTTTTTTTTTTTTTTTTTTTACTTTTCACAAATCCTTGTCACTGTATGGATACAAATACAATAAGAATCAGAGGCTATGTTCAGAATGGAATGCTAGCATACTGCATATGATACACTAAATATGGCTTGCTTTATGGGAAACAGGACACATACAAAGCTAAATATTTTAAAGATTAGTATGTTACATTTTTGACACATTAACATATTACATTTGACACGTTATTATTCTGTTTTTATTTCAGAAATACAATTATTTTATTTTGCATTTTTGACAGTCCAATCAAATAATTAAGAAAAAATCACAGCGATGAAGATATTTATTCATCACTCTGGAAATGGATGGTCAAACCGTGTGCATTGCATTGTGCAGTATTCCATGCAGTTTGCTCTGTTGTATACTGCACATTTTGGCAAATGTAATAGGTCATCTGGGTATTCCGTGCATACAGAAAATTCACACCATGTGCACTGTATATTCTGTCGTGCAAAGGCAAAATACATTAACTACACATTATTTCTAAATTAATTCAGAGGTAACACTTTATAATAAGGTTCAATTTTTTACCATTAATTAATGCATTAGTGATCATGAACTAACAATGAACAATATCTTTAAACATCTTTAAAATTGTTCATTGTTAGTTCTTTAAAAAAAGAATGTTCTGGGTGTAATACAAGTTAAGCTTAATCGACAGCATTTGTGGCATAATGTTTATTATCACAAAAAATAATTTTGTCTCGTCTTTCCTTTTCTTTAAAAAAAAGCAAAAATCTTGGTTCCAGTGAGGCACTTACAATGGAATTGAATGTGGCCATTTTTTTAACATTAAAATACTCACTGTTTCAAAAGTATGGTCATAAGACATAAAGGATATGTGTGTAAAAATGATTTGTGTGTGATAAAATCACTTACTAACCATTTCTGTGTAAAGTTATAGCCAATTTTACAACTTTGTTACCATGACGGTGTAATGTCAGTAAACCCTAAAATGACTTTAAAAATGATGATTTAAACAACTTTACAGCGCAAATAATGCATGAGTTTTAATAGAAGTTAGTTAAGTTTGTGCCTCACTGTAACCTTGATTTTTGTGTTTTTTAAAGAAAAGGAGGAATGAGTCTAAATGAATTTTTTGGTAATCAACATGATGACAAATGCTGTCGATTTAGCTTAACTTGTATTAAACCCGGAACATTCCTTTAATTAACTAAGATTAACAAATTCTGTAAAAGTATTGTTCATTGCTATTCATGTTAACAAATGTAGTTAACTAATGTTAATGAATGGAACCATATAGCAAAGTGTTACTGATTCTGAGAAAACAGAGTGCACAGAATCCACACCAAAACCAATTTTGAAGCCATTTTTCTCAGCTTCAGTGTTGGCAAAGTTTGTCACGACTGAAGCAGAGAATCAGAGGCAGGACCCAAATGCAGAGTGAAAAAAACTAAAAAGGATTTATTGAACCAAAAAGGAAAAACCAAACATAAACAACCCCGTAGGGGAAAACACCGACCAGCGAAGGCAGTCCTCTGGAGCTGGACTGGGGCAGGCAAACAGAAACCAGGACCGACTGGAACCGACAGAAGAGACTAGAAACAGGATCGACATGAGACACAAAACAAGACGAACTGGCACTGGAAAGCACACACGAGGAGACTAAAATAGTAAGAGAAATCAAACAGGTTAACAGACAGGGCAGATGTAACTAACAAACTAATAATAAGCAAACAAGGAGGCGGGGTATGTCGCAAGACTGAGAGACACGCGGCAGAACAGAAACAAAACAAAACCACATGCTCTCACAAGACACAAACACCCGAATGGCACGAGCGCATATTGCCAAGACAAAGAGGCAATATGCGCTCATGCCAACCGACAGGTAAGATTAGAGAATGCGTGGCAATGTCAAACAAAGCAATGCCTCGCATTCTCATGCTAGACAAAGCCTGAGCTTACATAGCTAGGCAAACACCACGCAATGCACACCACAGGCGTCAAAACAAGACGGGACACCTGTGCGAGAGTTCGGCTACAAATAAACCCGACACCTTAGACATCAGAAGTGACCGAACCTCAGCACAATGTGAAGACAGCTCGCAACCAGAGCGCACAATGCGAAGGGCATCCGTGGTCGCAAGACAGACAAACAATTGATGTGAGTGCATGCTGCCAAGACGACATAAGTACAAAGCACACCACAGGCGACAAAACGAGACAGGACACCTGTGTGAGAGTTCGGCCAAAAATAAACCCGACACCTCAGACAGAAGTTACCGAACCTCAGCACAATGTGAAGACAGCTTACGACCGGGGCGTGCAGCGCAACGCGAAGGGCGTCCATGGTTGCGAGAGACAGACATAAACGATTGACGTGAGTGCGTGCTGCCAAGATGACATAAGCACAATGCACTCACGCCAATAACAGACAGAACATGGAGCATGATTGTCTGGATCCCAACACTGAAACCGAAACGGAACCAGACAGGGAAGTCAGGATCCAGACACCATGCTCCGGACATGAAACAAGACCAACTGAAGAGCGCACAGCAGGGAAACCACAACCAAAGCCATGCACTCACACAAAGACAGAAACCAAAACAAGACAGAAATAGAACAATGATGTCACGATCCTGTCACACAAAAACCCAGACTGACAGAGTGACAGGATTGTGACAAAGTTACTGTGCTTTACCTTTGTAGGGTAGTACTATACAGTATACGGCAGAAATAGTGAAAGTAGAATGGTAATATTCTATTCCTAACAGTTTCTTTCCTCTCTAAAGCCATTTTCTGAACTCTTAGATCTCAGTTATTTAGCAAACGCATATTACTGTTAAACAACCCAGTTTCTCGGTTTGCCAGCCCTCTTGCTCTTTACTTTGACAATATATATTATGCAAGCAACATAATCCCTCATAATCATTGTTGCCGGGTGTTGTGAATGTAGCTTTGCATAAGCATATTTTGTGTGTGCGCAACTCTACGTTCCTGTGTGTGTGAACAGGTGTGCTTGCGTATACGTGTATTAGTGTTTGTGTGTACGTCTGGCCCCTCCTCTCTGGATGTTCCTGTAATGATGTTGCACTCGGTTCACTGATTAGTTAGGTCTGCTGAGGCTCGTCCACACTGTCTGCCAGAGACTGAGATAGAGCCGCCATCATTATGCTAAACAAGAGGAGACTGAGCTTAATTAGAAAATAATGAGAACTCTCTTTCAGCCTTCTTTGTGCTTCCATTTGCTCTGCATTCTCTCGATACATCAGCCTCATGCTGCGCATTCTCTCTCTCTCTCAATTCAATTTCGTTCCATTCACCGTGCTTTATTGGCATGACTTTTTCCACATAGTATTGCCATAGCATTCAGTCAATACAATAACAGTACAAAACAAAGCTATAAAAAGTAATAAAGTTATTGATGCACAACAAAGGAATTATGGAAAGAACAAAGGCAGAAGTTCTTATAGGTTATATCTCTTAAAGTGCACCAAATAGGATGATTTGGATGTATCCCTCTGTGGGATAGGTGTAGATCAGTTTGGTTTGGTCGCTGTACTTGAGGCGGCAGCACACCAACACTGTATTCTAAACAGGAATTTTCCATACACAAGCAATTTTTTTGTCACACTGAATGTGAAACTGCGGCAAGATGTGACACAATTACAGCTAATCAGAACATATTTGATGTTTAATGTACAGTTATGAGGAGCAGAAGCATCTTGGACCAATTAGATCTCACAGTAGGCGGGGCTACCAAGTAATAGATTGTTGCATATCGCGTTTGCGGCTGGTTAGGGCAAATCCCAAATTATGTGGTAGAAGCTTTTATTGCTTGTTGCTTTATCACTTTGTGTTTGGTTAGGATATGTTGTAATATGAATTCTGCTACATTGCTTGAATATCTGACCTCACCCCTCACTTAGTAAATATTGCAGATGTTCTTTTTCTGATAATTGAGAAAAATGAGAGATACGGGTGAATCTATGACCATAAGGTCATATCTGTGAATGAGAGAAATACAGTCTGTCTTTATAGCACTTGTCCCAGCATGGTTTTGGTCAAGGTCATTGATCTTGTTTCAACTTGGGGGAGGAGAACATACAGGATTTTTTACAATATTGATTGTAAATTTGAAAATTAAATGTTTTCCCAAAGTTTGGGGGACCCCTTGCACCTTTTGATCTATGCTCCTGGCTTTATCACCTTAAAGCTACACTATGTAACTTTGGGCCCTCAAGCAGTTAAAGCATAGAACTGTAAGTTACTTGCGGAAGAACACTGTTTTGGTTATTATGTGAGCTGGACTTTGGCACTGCCCTTCTGCGCGGATGTATCTGATGGGTTTGAAGAGTACCATTGTAACCATGGTTACAGGTGATCAACTTATCAGAGTGAATGTCACTAACAATAACAAAACTCACCCATTCCCCTCAAAAATATTAAAACAAATAAATAAAAAAAAGAAGGAAAGATTGATATCCAAATAATATGTCTTATGAGCAGGTAAGTAGCATATCTTCCACTGTTGTTCTGACTTATTGAAAACAATTGTTTTAAAATAAATATCATTACAAAAGTTAGGCAAAGCTGATATTAGACGTAACGATTGTTAGTCAAATCAGGTAAAGTCAAACGGTGGAAACTATTATAACTTAGCAGGCAAATAGACTAAGGTAGTAACTGGTTTAGAGATTGTGTACCAGCATAAAGTTAACTTTTTTTCCATTGTCCTTCCTCAAATGAAATCAAGCACTGTAGTACCACAATCCATAATAAAATGCCCCATTAGAGTGGCTAACGCGCTAAGCTAGCTACCTGGCTAACTATCGGTCCAATAAAATATCTTACCTGTCAGGCAAGAAAAACTCCATCTCTGGGTCGGTTTTAAATCCTTTTAAGATCTCAGAGCTGTGGCCACCTCTGAAAAAGCCAAGCCGACGTTGATTCATGTTTTATTACAGGCTCTGTCACTTTACCTTTTTGCTTGCAGACTATTTTCAGTTTGAGGTTTCTTTATTTTAAAAACAGGTTATTCCCCAGAGGGTTGCCTTAATGACTGACCCATGGCAAATTTTGCTCATGTGTTGTGGCTACAACCTTTCAGCATCAAACTACTACCACACCTATCACTGCACATATACACGCACTGTATAGCTGGACATTTTTTTCTTTATTCTTTATGACGTAAACACACACGGATGACTGACAGAAGTATGCAATTTCCTGCCAAATTCGTCCCGACAGCTCTAAAATCTAAATAATTATTATAGGCTTACCATAGTGAATCGGGGTAAGGCAAAAACATGGTTTGGAAGACGGACTGTTGGTGTACATGCTATTAGTGTACTTGGTGTAATTTTGTTCATTTCTAACAAAAAAATTTTTAAGGCCAAATCCACACTAATCTGTTTTAAGTTTCCTAATGTCATCGTGTTCCAAAGTATGTGTTAACATGCTCGCTGGGAACAGCGCCGTTCCAGTGTGGATGAGAGGCGTAAAGGTAGCGAAATCAATGTGTTTAAAACTAAAACATACTAGTGTGGACGTGGCCTAATGCTGTGTTCACATTGTGTCAAAATTACTGTAATTATGATTTACAGAGATTTTCATTGTAACTCAGAGATTCTTCTCAGAGCTGTTCACTTCCTCGGACCTTGGAAGTTATTTTATTTTATGGCAACGCTCATAATGCCAAAACTGCTTTGTTTTGATAACAGCAAAATATTTATTTCTACATTAATTCATTAATTCATTAATGTTCGTGCAAAATGTTTAAGAACAAAGAAAGTGCTCCAAGTAACAGTGGCATAATAAAATGGCATATCAAATAGAAATGTGTTCACTATTACTTTTAACTGTTGTGGATGCTGCCATATTGGTTCTTTTTACTTGATGTCACAACTGTCAAGTCAGTGCTTTCATAGAATTCCAAGTTTATAACTTGTAATTACAAGTTCTACGAAGACGAAATTACCGAAATTTCAGTTAAGATCTTACAAGTTCAATATTCTTAAGGAGATCCTAGCTGAAATCGCAATGGTTAATAGACAGTTAAGATATGCAGCATTCTAGAGTATGGATGTTTCTGTAATACAGCCCATGGTGGTAACCTGTGTTTTGGTACTGACCCACAGTTGAAATCTTGGACATTTACAGTAGGTGTGAGTCCCTATCAGGAAATATGGCATTGAGTTGTGTTCCCCATGCATGAATTTCAGCACAACCGACTTTTTCTTCACTTTTTCTCTCTCTCATGAATTGTCATTCTCACTCACAGGCAATCCATTCTGTGGCCTGGCATCATGAGGGGAAGCAGTTTATCTGTAGTCACTCAGACGGCACACTGACCATATGGAATATTAAGTCCCCATCCAAGCCCGTACAGACAATCACGCCACATGGTTAGTGATCTTTCTTTCTTTTATTTCTCCCTCTCTCTCTCAATTCAATTCTCTCTCTCTCTCTCTCTCTCTCTCTCTCTCTCTCTCTCTCTCTCTCTCTCTCTCTCTCTCTCTCTCTCTCTCTCTCTCTCTCTCTCTTGCTCACACACACATATACACACACACACACACACACACACACACATGTTGGTGCGGCTATCCTTATGAGGAATCTCCATAGACATAATGATTTTTATACTGTACGAACTATAGATTCTATCCCCAACCCTAACGCTACCCCAAACCTAACACTCACAGAAAACTTTCTGCATTATTAAATTTTCAACAAAACATTGTTGAGTGTGGTTTTTTAAGCGATTTGAATTATGGGGACACTAGAAATGTCCTCATAAACAACATTTGAAGCATAATACCCTTGTAATTTCCAGTTTGTAACCTACAAAAATGTCCTCGTAAACCACCCAAACCCCCCCCCCCCCCCACACACACACACACATTTTATTCAAATCCATTTTCTTTAGGATAAGGATTATAAAATCAATTGCTCTTATGTCTGTTTCTCAAGGTTGTATCACACCTCTCTTAAAGACTTGTCAATTCAGGATTGTAATTAGATTTTTTTTTTCAAAGCAGCTTAAAACAATCACCTCCCCTTCCTTTTTTCCATTTCAAGGGAATCTTTAATTTCCATTCTCATTTTGTTCATCCATGGAGACTGCCTGTGTTGTAGTCTGTGATAGTGAGGCGAGCTTTTTGAGAGGCTGGTGAACCTCGTGCTCTTCCCTTTGGTGAACATCCATGCCTGCTCTATTGAAGATACTCCGGCAGTGCTCTCTTTATACAACAACTCCCTCAGCCTCACCCATGCCTCCATAAGAGGAACACATCAGAGAAACAGATGGAGAAAGAAAGAATTCTAAGCTAAAAAATTAAAGTAAAAACCCATAAATGTTTTCAGAAGGCTTCTGAGATAATAATATATGATATGTGCAATCAGTGATTTTGGGGGCATTTAACAGTTTCAGGATTAGCGTTTAACAGCTACTTCAGAGTGTCACTTGCTCGGGAGGAGAGAAAATTGCATAATGATGTTTCTTAGTCTAACAGTTTCTTTTGTTGAGAAAATAAAACTGACAAGAGGGGACTGATGAGACTTTAATGTAATGAGTTCATATGACACTGAATATTGAAAACAGCTGTCAGCAATTGGTCACTAACTAGCTGAAGTGTTTTGCTATAAACCATTAATTTTTCATTAATCATCTCATCTCTTATTTTGCCTAATGGCAAATTATTTAGGGTTATTTTAAACTTATAGGGGTCTTGAAAGACCCCGTGAAATCGCCTGATGAGTGCTGTTTTCTTTGTGTTTTTCCATATTTCCTACTGAAACAGGACGTTTGAATGGGACGTATTGAAGGGCTCATCCTTCTTTTAAAAATAGCAAATGGCATTGGTTACATCACAGCCATGAAACATGATCTGCATTTTGCTAGTCTTTTGCAGGTGGTATTATGGGGAGGAACATTTTCATTCTAGAGAGCATTTGATTGGACAAAATTCTGTGGGAAATGAGTCATAAATATTTTTGGTCAGTTTTTCCAGTAGAGAAAGACTGTAACTTTTAAATGCATAAATTAGCTAAAGGCTAATTTAGACAACTTTTAGGAGTACATAAGCTTCAAAGCTAATAGACATGGACTAAGAGCCACAAAATTCCAACTTAACGTTCAATCCATCTGTTGAGTAATGTTTGTAAGGTTTTTCTTTAATCAGTCTGGTTTTGACTGGTGTACCTTACACAGTTCTTCTGTGACACACTTCCTGTGTGTGTGTGTTTGTTTGTGGGAGAGAGAGGCGCTGTCCCAAGTGTTGCCTTCAGAACTTGCGGTCTTCCTCCAAGTCCACTTTTTGTTGACTTACAGTAATGCTGTTGGATAGTAGTTTACTGTGAAATCACGCAAAATTGAGTAGGAGGCATTCGTGAGCATGCTTCTAAATCATAAAATGACAAATGGCACATCCTACGGTCCTGTGGATTTATCAAGCAATCAAGTCTACATCAAGTGCAACATTTGGGACAGGGCCAAAGAAGGTGGTGAAGGAACTTTCTAAATAAGTCTGATACTGTTTCAGGAAAGCAGCCTAAAGATGGAAAAAAGCCAGAGCCTTGCAAACCCATTCTTAAAGTAGAGTACAAGACCACAAGAGCAGGGTAAGTACACATCTGTTGCTATTCATTTGTCCTTGACCTATTCATTTGTAATTTCCTGAATGCTGGTCCATACTGATTTATGCTGGTTAGTGCTGGACAATCTGGTGGACTAGCATAGCGATGCTGTTCATGAGTTCACAGCAACTTTGCTTGTAGTGAGGCTGGTTGATCAGGGAAGTGTTCACTGCAAATTTTCTTAATCTCTGTTTTTGTTAAGCTTTCCCATAAAAATATCTTAACATCCATAAAAATAATTGATAAGCTTGAGAAACAAAATTGTATAAGATATTAGACTTTCTGTCTTCTGTGTAACACAAACAAAGATATTTTCATAGATGTACAGTGTAATGTGTTTATATCCATACAATGCTAGTCAGTGGTGTCTAAATTTTTCAAGCTCCAAAAAGGCTAGATGAACTAGTTAATAAGCCTAGTTAAGTTAGTTAATAACCCTGCCAGCACACCAGCATTCTAGATTTTGGGAACCAACATTACAAAGCACAACATACAGTATGCTGGTCTTTTCACCAGGGCTGGCTGAGGCAGTGATACAATTTCAGCACCACTAACTTTTATATGTTTTTAAATGAATGCATGTGTGCCTTTATGTTTGTGTCTTGAACAGGGATCCATTTATGATCTTCTCTGGTGGTTTGTCGTATGACACCGTTGGTCGACGGCCATGTTTGACTGTAATGCACGGGAAGAGCACGGCAGTATTGGAGATGGACTATCCCATTGTAGACTTCCTCACTCTGTGTGAAATGCCATATCCTAATGGCACGTAGATCAATTTACTCAATAACATCACCTGCTTTGTACAGCACAATTGCAATAAGCACTCCGTCTCCTCTTTCTCAGTCACAATCCCTCCCTCTGTATATTTCTCTCTCTTTTCCGTGTTCTTTTTTTTTTTTTTTTTTTTGCTGACATTTGAATCTTTGTTTTGTTGGGTTGTTCTGTTCTTTTATGTTCTTTGTAGATGAGCTTGAGCTCTCCCAAGGGAACCGCTGCCTAGTAATTACATTTTTCATCTCTTTTTTTTAAAGCTCCCTCTATTCATAGCATCCAGGTCTCTGACTGCATTCGTTTATTATTGCCGTCTCATTTAAATAATTAATCGCTTTGGTGGCT
The DNA here is from genome assembly GCF_019703515.2 of Myxocyprinus asiaticus. NCBI lineage: Eukaryota > Metazoa > Chordata > Actinopteri > Cypriniformes > Catostomidae > Myxocyprinus > Myxocyprinus asiaticus. The sequence goes on from NC_059368.1 coordinate 16,213,650, forward strand.
ATTTTTGAATAATAAGTAATTTCTTTCTCTCCGAAGGCAGCCATAGCAAAAGCTGATATAACTTCAGTTTGCTGTCCATCTACAGAATGCCACTGTTGAGTTAATATTGTCAATAACATGCCTGTGTGAAGAAGAGAACATTTTTTAAATGCATTATATATGTATTTTATCATAACACCCTGAACATGTCACATGGAAGCCGCCAGTGCATGGTGCTGGTTTAGAAACAATAACCGAATCATCTAGATTATTTTGCTTGGCCTTACTTGGTTTTACACAAATAAATTAAGATCATCATGCTTCTGTGCCGACATTCTTGCCAAAATACAGCGTCCCTGTTAAATGATCTGTGTAAAAGGCTTAAGCTTTTTGTTTTGGGTTTGCGTTAAGCCGAAGCGGTGATGAACGCAGAAGGAAGGGGAGCAGTGTTTGCAGTGTTGCTTACGTAACTGTGCCTGGCTCTGTACATTGATTAAGCTATATTTGTAGTGGGATGTGTTTGGTTCTGACTCATTATTGAGACATTTAGGAGGTTCAAACTCGCACAGTGTTTTTTCTGCTGTGACGTCGCTGGTATGATCTTCTACAGCTAAGCAGAGATTAGGCCAAGTACTAAAATACACTGGCCGCAAAAAGCATTTGGACACTTAAGCTTTACTTAAAAATGTATGAATGTCTTTGCATTATGTAACACATTAATAATACACTATGTGGCCAAAAGTTTGTGGACACCCCCTTCTAATTAACGAATTTGATTACTCCATTAAATCCAGTAAAGAAATCTTAATGTTTCTTTATGTAATGGCTTGGGCTTTGTGTGCTTTCAAATTTGTGGCAACTGTTTGGGGATAGCCCTTTTCTGTTCCAGCATGACAATGCCCCTGGGAAACTGATGCCTAAGGTTTTGAAATCAAATGTTCATCAAGCACATATGGTGTCCACAAACTTTTGTCCATATAGTGTATGTAGCACAAACACACTTTTCAAGCAAAACATTTCACAAAAAGAAGTTTGTTCGTTTTCAAATTATAAAACAATATTTAAGTATATATTCAGTATATGATTCAAAATTTAGACTAAATATGTCCATAGTTAATGTGATGAACTACACCTGTGTTTACTCAGTTAGGGCACCTGTGTTAACTGGGATCTGACTTTATACATCCACTAAAAATAACCTCAAATCTAGTTCATTAAATGTCATTGAAAGTTTACAGAATGTAAAGTTGGTTTTGTGAAAAGCTCTAGCATTATTTGTTTGCAGGTGCTACTTAGTTTGGTATTCTGTTATCTAATGCAATGAAATTAATCCATTTAAGTGTGACTTAGGTGTCCAAGACTGTACCAATACTTTCTGGGGTCACTGTATGAGATGTATTGTTGGTATTTGTAAGTCCCTTTAGATAAAAGTACCGGTAAATGTAAATGTAAGTTTGTAACAGGTTGGTTGTTAATGAAAGTTTAATGTGAGGATATTGTTTTCAGCTATGTTTAAACAAATTATGGCTTATAAAATAATATCGTAAACACTAGGATTTAGTGTCTAACAGCTTTATGATTTTTCCCATCACGTTTTTTTTCTCTGCAGATTTTCAGGAACCATACGCTGTAGTGGTTCTTCTTGAAAAGGATTTAGTTGTTATTGACCTTGCACAAAACGGGTATGTATTAGCCAATCACAGCACTCACTATTTGCGTCACAGTTGGTTATTTGTAACTTACTTGTTTGATGCATCACACCTTTCTCTGTATGCTACTACAGTGTCAGGCTGATGGTTTTGACCTGTGATGTTTCCATAGTTACCCAATCTTTGAAAATCCATATCCCATGACAATTCATGAGTCTCCCGTGACGTGTTGTGAATACTTAGCCGATTGTCCTGTGGACCTCATACCTGCACTTTACTCTGTCGGGTCTCGCCAGAAACGACAGGGCTACAGCAAAAAGGTGAAACCACATGCATGCAAACACACATACATACCACACACACACACACACACACACACACACACACACATGTTGGTGCGGCTATCCTTATGAGGACTCTCCATAGACACAATGATTTTTATACTGTACGAGCTATAGATTCTGTCCCCTAACCCTACCCCTAAACCTAACCCTCACAAAAAAACATTGTTTAGTATGTTTTTTAAGGGATTTGAATTATGGGGACACTAGAAACCACATTTATAGCATAATACCCATACATTTCCTCATAAACCACCCAAACCCACCCACACTCACACAGACACACACACAAAGCTACTAAACTGATGGATAATGATCAAATATTGTATCAAAGCTGTTTTCTTTGCATATTTACTGTAGAGATAGACCGATAATCGGTTTCACAGATATTTTTTATCTGTTTCTAAAGAATAGCAACCAACCAAACTATTGCAATGATTATACAACTTTTTACGATACAGCCATTCGATTTCAAGAGAAAAATGCATAGCATTTTAAGCTTAACAGTTAAAGAGATCCCAAAACAAAAATACATTTTCAAACATTTAGATCGCAAAACAACTTTGCTTAAATATAATGGCATGAATAAGACTAATAGTAATAAAACATTCCTAATGCATAGCATGTTGTATTGTTGGAGTGTAATATTTACTTATTTTTGTGTCAAAACAGAAATAAAAAAATATAAAAATCAGTTCTGCATGTCGGTTATAGTGTAGGACACTAACACTTAAAAGTAATTGCATCAGTCTCCAAAAAAATAAATAGATCTGTCAAACTCTTATTTACTTTTACATACACAGACACATGCACATACACATACCTTGTTGTTTGAGTGACTTTTATTTTGGCACCTGGTGAATAGCCCTGTTGCCCCATGCCTCTATGACTTCAGGCTCCTGTTGTGCAGTGCATTATATCTATAGACTGTGTGGGTCAGAGAGACAGACAGGGGTATTTATGGGCATAAAAGAAACCATGACCTCTTAACCAAGACTGGAGTTTGGTGTGTAAGTTAGGTCAGTCTCTCACAGGGAAGCAGATTAACCAACAGCCCACTTAGGATTTCAGCAGTACTGAGTTTACTCTGAATACACTACTTCAGCTTCCACATCTCATGAGGAAATGCTTTCTTATAGAGCCTCGCAAGCCGTTTAATAAAGGTTCCACCCACGTTGCAAAAATGTTTTGTGGCTGCCAGCACAATCATTATATTATAAGAGAAAGCTTTGCTTTAAAACGTACAAATTGGCTGCTTTTTATTATGTTTTTTTTTTTTTTTTTTTAGGAATGTTCACTTGCTTTAGGGCAGTAACTACTACATCTCCTCAATTCTTATACATTGGGAAATTTAGATTGATGTGTTTAGGTTTTGTGGTTGCTGTTTTAAGTGCTTTTGTGGGATTCTGTTGTTTATCATAGGAATGGCCTATCAGTGGTGGAAACTGGGGCCTGGGCACACAAAGCTACCCTGAAATAATAATAACTGGGTAAGAACAGTGTGTATATTTTTGTGAGTAAGGGCATATGTGTGTGTGTGTGTGTGTGTGTGTGTGTGTGTGTTTTGTTACTCTTGCTGTGTTCATTCTTTTCTATCACAATTCATGGCTCTGCTGAAATTGCAAGAAATGGAGAATGAGAAGAAGGCAGGATATAGTGAAAAGGAATGGAAAAGAAGGGTAATGATTGGGATAAAAGGATAGCGGAAAGGCATGTGTATCATAAAGAATGTAACAATTCTGCATCCATTTCCACTTTAAGCAGAAGTGTAATTATTCTAATTCAATTTTAAAATACTTATCCCTGCTTAATAGGTAAAAACAACTATTAGTAATCTGTGTGTAGGTTGATTGTCCAGAGAAATTGTAGAATTATAAGATAATTTCAGATTTCAACAGAAGAATAATAGCAAATGAGAAATTTTACCCAATTCTGGAAAAAAAAAAATCAACGTTTTTTCATTTAAAGAATCTAGCAACTTCACTTTCTTTCTTAAACCTATAATTTAGATTTCATTTTTGTGTGGCATGATATGTACACCATGTTTTTGAAGCAGCATATATGTCATGAAAATGTGCTTTTAAAGGAATAGTTCACCCAAAAATGACAATTAGGTCATTATCTACTCACATTTATGTTGTTTCAAACCCATATGACTTTCTTTCTTCGGCGGAACATAAAAGGATATATTTTTAAAAATGTCACAGTTGCTGATTTCCATAAAAGTGCATTGGATAGGTTTAATGTTATCGATGTGTCAGCATGTTTGATTTGAGCTCTGTGTACATGAGTTGATCAATAATTTAAATTATTATGAGTAAATGCGACTTAAATTTCAATCAGTTCATCATACAAAGTTTTCGTATGCCTTAACAAGACTTGGAATATTGGAGTATACGAGTCGCATGGACAAATTTGGGAGCTTTTTTTTTTTTTTTTATACCTTTACAGTCACTTTCCACTGCTGTTGTATAGAAAACAGCGATTGTGACTTTTGTGTGCTGCAGAAGAAAAAAAGTAATATGGGTTTGGAACAACATGAGATTCATATGAACTAATCCATTAATTCACACTTCTCAATTCCCAACCCTATAGCGGAACGGGAGTATGACAAAGAAAGGTTGACAAAAAAGTAAGCATATTCAGATGTATTACTCAAGGGATGACAGAAGCTTTTTTGTTTAGTATTTTCATGGGTTTGACAGTGGTGGGAGAAGCACTTTCTCTCATCTATTTACTAGCTTTTATCTGACACTGCAAATTAGCTTACTGCTGTGGTTTGTTTGGATAAATGGCAGTGTGAAACTGACTGTGAGTTTATGTGGGTAAGTGTATAAAGTGTAAGAGACAGAGTTAAAAAATAAAAATGCTCTGCTGCTCTTCTCTTAGGCATGCAGATGGTTCAGTGAAGTTCTGGGATGCTTCAGCAAGTGAGTACTGAGCCTTTCTGACTTCATAATTACCTCATTTACCACTTACTAAAATGCACATGCATCATAAGCCAACTATTTACAAATGTGTGCAGTGCAATAATTTTTCAAAGCTTGCGATATAAAATCCTGCTTTAAGCACATTTACGCTACTTTATTTGCATTTAGCCTGAAGATTTTACCAAAAGAAACAATTGTGCAAACAAGGTATAAATATTTTAATTTTTTTATGTCCCCTGGGAATTAAACCCCATGACTTTGGCATCGCCAGTGTCATGCTCTAGTTGAGCTACAAGAATAAGCACATTTGACTAGGACATCGGAACAACACAAGTCCTCAGTCAGTCTAAATTTTCTGGCAAATATCCACTTAAAATTCTGATTTTGCTGACTGAGATGCTTAGTTTGAGGGATTTTTCTGTTGGAGTATAACACATGACATCAAACATCGGTTACCTTAACAATTAGCTAATTCTCCATGATTTATGACCCAACTGGAGACCAACTTTATAATGGTACAGAGCTCACAGTCCCACACACACACAAAAAAAAAAGCAACAACTAATTCCCCAAATACCCACAGGCTTTATCTAACCTTGCACATTGCTCAGGGAGATCAGTATTGTAAGAGGGTTACCTGTAAATAGCATTTGACCTTGTTTAAACAATGAGAATGACAAATTGTGGCTGTCGCAGTCTCTGTGTCTCTTTTAACTGCTAAAGAACATATTTTCATATTACAAATACAACAAAGGTTGCCAACCTGCAAGTGCTTGTTTTACATTCAAATAGGTTTTCCTTAATGGCAAAAGCTAATTTAAAAACAAATTTGCCCTCATTTTGTCCACCACAGAAATATAAAGCTAATTAGGCAGGAAGTATTAATCCTGCTAAGACAGAGTTACTAATCTTATGCTACTTAATATTTTTGTGCTTTGACTGAACAATTGGAGTCAGTGGATTAGAGGCCACAAAAAATTGGACAAAACACATTTATGCATTTGAGGGGCATTAAATATTTCCCATCATATTTTTGATCCCCTAAGGCATAAAATGTCCAAATCTAGAGGTTTTAAAACTTTTATTACATGGCTAGAATACTTGATTCTGATTGATCGGTCTTGGCATTCTGTGGCCAAATATTTTTGTTTAATGACCACTAAACCGTATATTTGACTGTTGTCCCAGGCAACCGATTCCCTGCTTAACTATGTTAGTTTAATTTCTTTCATATCCATTTGTGATCTCTTTCTTCTCACATAATAAAATTAATTCCATTTAAGTTAATATTTTGTATCCATGTATTTATTCAGTTGGTAAGTAGTTCTGTAACAAGTGGAATAATGTACAGTTAGCCAGTCATGATCACAAAATAAACCCTATTAGTCACAATCACAATAAAATCGTGACATGAGCATATGCAATTTCTAATTCGCTGCAATTTTTTTGTTTTTTTTTTATAATCAGAATTCTGTTATGTTTTATTCGCTATTCTGGTTGGTACACATCTTTTGAACACTGATGAGATCTGGCCAGTCAGAATGCAGTGCACAAAACAGGTACCAGTGAGAACAGAACAGAACAGAAATCAGGAAGGTGAATGTAGAATAAAAAAAAACAAAAAGGCTCAAATAATAATTATTTTTTTATTTATGCATAGACAATTTTGTTCCCTACTGAAATGTGTTTTTGAACACTAAAATGCATTTTTTTAATGTAAAGAAAAACACATAAAGCCAAAATCGCAGAAAAATCACAATATCTACATATTGCACAGCCCTATTCACCATCTGGGTTCATTTTGTGAAAATGACCGGCTGACTCTACATATATCCCTTACTTGTATTCTGTACTGAGATCAGAGGTAACTCCTTGTAAATTTTTAATTCCCATGGTGCTCAGTAATGCTCCAGGTACTGTACAAGCTGAAGACAGCAAAGGTGTTTGAGAAGGTGCGATGTAAGGAGGAGAAACCCAGCACAGAGATTGTGGATGAGGACCCGTTTGCCATTCAGCTGATGTCTTGGTGTCCTGAGAGCCGTATGCTGTGTGTGGCTGGTGTCTCTGCCCACATCATCATATACAGGTTCAGCAAACAGGAAATCACAACAGAGGTGGTGCAGGTAAAAATGTGTGTGTGTGTGTGTGCACGTTTTATTGTATTATTGTGTAACTGTATTTGTTCTTATAAAAGTGTGTTTATTAGCTTAAAGCAAGGTTCTACTCTTGACTTTAAAATTGGTTCATGTTTTCTGGAGTGGAATGAGTAATTGTGCCCTTATAGACTCTCTCTCTCTCACTTTCTTTCTCTTCCTTCTCCTCTCAATATCTTTATTATATTTCCTTGACAACTGCCATGACTCATACGGATAATAATAATAATATAAAATCTGTTCATTACATAGATGTTGTTCAGTGACTTGAATCTGCACGCGCGTGTGTTCAAGTGTATGTGCAGTCTACATAGCCAACTATGGAAATCAGAGGAACATTTGTTACTCAGATGCTTAACTAAATCCTCAAGCCTTCCAAAGCTGTTCTAATTAATGTTCACCACATCTAGCTGTATATTGAGCTTGAATAATTAATACTGCATTCATTTTGCCTTACCATTTTTTACAAGCTCTATATTTGCATATTGATGGTTCTGTGACTCATAAATAAATGAGCGCTTATGAGAATACTATTAAAAACTATATCTGTGAAAAAATTGTATTTACATATGGGTTTATTACAAGAAATTACATATAATGGGGTGCTAAGACTGAAGCAATTAAGCAATAGTGGTTTATTAATGCTCAAATATACAGTAGCTTGATCAACACAACTTATTTACATATTAATACATGATTCATAGAACAAGGGTAGTAATGAATCAAATAGTGGATGCATCTTGTCTAACAAGCATAGTCATTTAGGGACACATGTAAGATTCAGTGCATGCATTGCAGTGGGGCTCACAGGACTGCATCGGATTGGTTAGCGCAGTCCACGCTCAACAGCACACGTAGGAAAAACTGAGTTACTATCGTGCTGCTGACAAAACATTCACACTTGTGCATAATGAGGGCAATTTAAACCTATTAGCACCTTGAGTCCCGAGACTCTCACACATGTAGAAACACTCACACGTAGGCACACACACACACCAATTAGCATGCCTCAAATTAAGAACAGTGACACTGATGGGGATCAATTAACTCACTGCGTTTAGCTTATTTATACACATCTGTGCTCAAGTGCACTTGCATCAATTACATGTGTACATATGTGTGTGTGTGTTTCATAGTTACTGGAGGTCAGGTTACAGTATGAGTTGAATGATCTGGAATCCCCAGAAGGAGGTGGAGATCAGACACCAGCTCCTCCCACTCCAATCACCTCCCCCAGTCCACAAACCACCACCCCTCAGACACACCCCTCCGTTAGCAGCAACTCGTCAGATGGGATGAGAGACAACGTACCCTGTCTAAAGTAATGCTGCTTTTCCTTTATATGTACACATATATAGTTGTATGTAATAGGGTTGTGTATTTTGGTCATTTTGTCTTCTTAAAGGGATAATTCACCCAAAAGTTTTGTTTTTTTGTTACCATTTACTCACTTTCATGTTGTTCCAAACACCTATGACTTTCTTTCTTCTGTTGAACACAAGAGGATATATTAGACAGTATGTTAGTCACCATTCTCATTCATGACATATTTTGTCCACACAATGCAAGTTAATTGTGACTGAGACTGTCATTCTCTCCCTGTTCCAGAGAAGAAAGGAAGTCATACGGGTTTGCATGAGGGTGAAATAATGATGGCGTTTTTGGGTTAACTATCCCTTCATTGTGCTGTAAACATCTGCACAATTTTTAGGTAAACCCGTTTATTAGAAGTAGGTGTCCACATGCTTTTTTTGCCCAACCTGGTCTCATAGTGAAAACATGACTTTATATACATTTTTGCAAAACTTGTTATATGTGTCTCCAGGTACAATTTCCTGCAGTTTTATGGAGAAATTAGCACTAGATGCGCTACAACAACTGTGTGTTTTATTCACTTTCACACAAATCATGACTGTAATAGCAGATTATGACTTTATAAGTACTTATTTTTTCTCCATTACTCAGACCCTGCTGTTTTATGATACTGACACACTTTTACTCGAACACATCTTTTGAAAAACAGTACAAATTGTGAATGATATGGTTGCTTCGGAAAATTTTATTTTTTCATTTTGCTTCTGCATTTTAAAACACTAATGGTTAGGTTTAGGCATTGATAAGGAAAGGGTCTTTTTTTTCATTATTTATATTTTAAAACACTATTGGTTAGGTTCAAGCAAAAGTTTTATGGTAAAGAGGTATGTTCTAAAAACATCCATCTAAAATTCACCTCGTCTGAATACGACACCATTTTACTCGCTTTTGGCGCCCCCAGCTGGACATTTAACTGGAAACCTGCAGCCAAACGTGATTTACAGCACGTAAATTTTGAATTGCAAAAATGTTGTCATGTTCACGTAAATTTCATGAGATCAGGCTGTTTTTGCCTTATAGTTTAGTTGTTACTAGAGGTCTGCATTCCCGCGGAACTCCCGCAGGATTCGCGGGACCCGGTCAGATTTCTTGCGGTGCGGGATTAAATTTCAGAGTAAAAGGCAGTATAGTTGTGTGCGGGAGCGGGCATTCAGAGAAGAGCCAGAAAAATCTGATGTGGATATCTATTTTTATATTATTGATTTATGAATGCCAAAAACAAAACAATAATTATTATTTTATTTTACAATTAATTTAATTTTGATAACAATAAACAGAAAATCCAACGTAAAAATGCGCACACAACATGTGCATCAAATTATCCAATATTGAGAGCAGGCTATAGTCAACAGAACTTTAAAAGAATGCCAGAGCATAGTGTGGAGACAATGTGTTATCAAAGAATGTGAAACTTGAACTGGAAAATGGTCAATTTAAGTATTAAGATTCCAACCTCAGGCAGGTCAGATGAGCATCATGTCACAGGTTATCTATTAATAACAATAACAAAAAAATAAAATGTTATTTATGTACATTTATTGTCTGTTTGTATGGCTTTTGCCCTATGTGGAAAACAGTGAAGGGTTGCGGGAACGGGAGCGGTCAGGAAGAAAATCGCTACGGGCAAAGAGCGGGTGAACATGTAGTAAATTTCAGCGGGAGCGTTCGGGTGCGAGAAAGAAACTTGCGGGAGCGGGATGGAAAAAACAATCCTGTGCAGACCTCTAGTTGTTACTGAATTTTTATCAGTGCAAAATTAAAAAAAAAAAAAAAAAGTGTATTCACTTTTGAAGACGCATAAACTTCTGCCCATACCTTGTATGTTATATAAAAGTAACATACACTGGCGGCCAAAAGTTTGGAATAATGTACAGATTTTGCTGTTTCGGAAGGAAATTGGCACTTTAATTCACCAAAGTGGTATTCAACTGATCACAAAGTATAGTCAGGACATTAATGATGTAAAAAACAGCACCATCACTATTTGAAAAGTCATTTTTGGTCAAATCTAGACAGGCCCCATTTCCAGCAGCCATCACTCCAACATCTTATCTGTGAGTAATCATGCTAAATTGCTAATTTGGTACTAGAAAATCACTTGCCATTAGATCAAACACTGCTGAAAGCTATTTGGTTCGTTAAATGAAGCTTAATATTGTCTTTGTGTTTGAGCATGTCTTAAGGTCAATATTAGGTCAAAAATGGCAAAAAAAGAGCTTTCTCTAGAAACTCGTCCGTCAATCATTGTTTTGAGGAATGAAGGCTATCCAATGCTTGAAATTGCCAAAAATCTGAAGATTTCATACAAAGGTGTACACTACAGTCTTCAAAGACAAAGGACAACTGTCTCTAACAAGGACAGAAAGAGATGTGGAAGCCAGATGTACAACTAAACAAGAGGATAAGTACATCAGAGTCTCTAGTTTGAGAAATAGACACCTCACATGTCCTCAGCTGACAGCTTCATTGAATTCTACCCACTCAACACCAGTTTCATGTACAACAGTAAAGAGAAGACCCAGGTGCAGGCCTTACTGGAAGAATTGCAAAGAAAAAGCCACTTTTGAAACAGAAAAAACAAAATAAAAGGTTAGATTGGGCAAAGAAACACAGACATTGGACAACAGATAATTGGAAAAGAGTGTTATGGATCTCAACCCCATTGAGCTTTTGTGGGATCAGCTAGACTGTATGGTGTGTGTGAAGTGCCCAACAAGACTAGTGCTACAGGAAGCGTGGGGTGAAATGTCACACAAGTATCTGGACAAACTGACAGCTAGAATGCCAAGGATCTGCAAAGCTGTCATTGCTGCACGTGGAGGATTTTTTTGATGAGAACTCTTTGAAGTAGTTTAAGAAGTTCTGAATTTTTTTTTTTCAAATTGTGATAGTAATTTTTCATGTTATTAATGTCCTGACTATACATTGTGATCAGTTGATTACCACTTTGGTGAATAAAAGTAACAATTTCTTTCCATAAGAGCAAAATCTGTACATTATTCCAAACTTTTGGCTGCCAGTGTGTATATACAGTATATTACATAATACACTTAATAATGTATGTTTTTGACAGGGACAGATATCCTCAAATTTGCCTCTCTGTCTATAACCCAGTGTCTCATCTCATGCCTGTCCTCTCTCTCTGTCTCTTTCCCTCAGGGTGCGCAGCAGTCCTCTGAAGCAGCCTCCAGGGTATCAGGTGGAGCTAGTGGTACAGCTAGTGTGGGTCAGTGGAGAGCCGCCCCAGCAGATCAGCAGCCTGGCCATCAACTCCTGCTATGGCTTGTAAGTCACATGAAGGTTGGAGAAGTCCCTTCAAGATTTTAAGTCCAAGATTTTTAGTCTGTGGTTATAAAGGTTGTAAAGGCTCTAGATTATGGTTAAACATTAATACATTAAATGCTGCAGATTTTTTTTTTTTTTTTCTTTCAGATGAGACTTTAAACTAACACTTGAGACATTGACCTTGTTAAATGCTTTGTACAAAAAGTCTGATTTCCTTGGTTTCATGGAAGCACACAGTGATATGGATCATCAGGTTTTGCATAAACTTGTATAGTCCATGCCAGCTCGAGTGCATGCTGTCATTTAAGCAAAAGCAGGACATATTAACTAGTAAGAAAGTCTGAAATTCATGTAAATTGTTCAGTGATGGTAATGCATTTTTGTAATGAAAAAATGAAGTATTAAATTAGAAAAGTAATGCAAAATAGAAACATTATCACTTGTGGTCTCAGACTTTTGGAACCCACTGTACTTATAGTCAACAATCAAGTCTAAACTTAATTTTTATGTATAGTAGCAAACTGCCCTTGCTTGCATATGCACTGACATACATGGTAGGATGGATTGTAGAATTACAGTGTATTATATGGAGATTCATATGTGTATATGTCAAAGGAGCTCATTGTCATCTGTGCTTTGAATATGTCTCTTTACTCTGTGTGTCATAGGGTGGTGTTTGGCAATAGTAATGGTCTAGCAGTAGTGGATTACTTACAGAAGACTGTTCTGTTAAATATGGGAACTGTGGATTTGTATGGCTCTAATGACCCCTACCAGAGACAACTGCGATCTCCCCGCAAGGGCCGACAACCTTCTGGAGGTGTGCTACGCATTTACTCAAATGCACACATAGACATGCTTTTCCTCCATAAAAGACAGAGCACATTCACTGTATGGCCGAAAGTACGTGGACACCTCGTTCTAATGAACCTGTTTTGCAATTTTAGCTACTCCCATTACATTATGAACACAGTAAGCATTTTGACAACACATCTTCATCAGCACTTGTGCAGTGTAAACTCAGAGGGATACAGTAGTGTGACCCCTGCTGGTGGAAGAAGAATTGCATCTTTACACATAATGCTCAGTAAGAAAGAGCTGATTGCTGTGACTTGGCACCAAACAGGTTGTTAGATTACCTGTTGTGTGTACATGTGTGTGTTTGTGTCACAGGTAATGAGTGATATTTAGCAGGAGGGCCGGGATCTGTCGGATATGCACACAGGGACACTGCTGATCAGAGCAGCTGGGTTCAGCTACTGTCTGCCCATCTGCCTCTTAACTCAAAGATCAGAGCAACAATGCAACAAAGATGCAACTATATTGAAATTCTGACCAATAAACCATGAATTATTTTCATGTTATGGCTGATAACCGATAAATGGCAGTTATTATAAATATAATCTGTTAGAAAAAGAAAATTAAAGGACACTAAATACTTAAAAGGTTTGTAAGCTAAAAGTGCATATTGCCATCACAGCATTATAAAGTATGCTTTCCTACACTCTCCAAATACTCTGTGTTTGAATTGAGTTAGAGTTCTTGGGGAGTCCCTTATACCCAGCCCCATCCACCCCCGCAACACCCCCCAAACTGAATAATTGTGTCAGACGCACGCATGACTCCCCAAGAATACCTGTGTTAATTCCTACTAAAAAATTACTGAATAATTTGATATATTGATTAAAACTAGTCATTTTAATATTTTAATGAGTTGTTAGACAAAATATATAATTATATATCTCCTCTGAGATGCATAGTGTATAGTAGATTTATAAATAAGTTGTGGCTCTTTATAAAAAAAATTAGATATTCCATTTAAAATAGATTTCTCTGTTGTCGTTATCATTTATGAGCATGGCTTGTGTTTTTAAAGATAGTGAGGGAAGGTCGCTCGTCACAGGTGCAGCATAATAAATGGAAAAAATATTTCTCTACATAACTTCAATGAAATAACTGTGAAACTGTTTGATCATGAGCTTACATGTAGTGTTAGATAAATACCGGCAAATCTATGTGCATGGTAATTGACTTCTAGCAATGGTTTAGTTCTAAGATAAAAGATGAATTAATGTTAGTAATTGAGGTGCATCAACATGTATCAAAGAAGAATTACATTATATTTTACCATTACTGTGAGGTGAAAATGAGGATCAACTCTGCCAGTGTCACTCAGTTACCGTCTGTTAGTTCCTTCAGAAAACAGCGTGTGGTACATTTGTGCGTGTTTAGACTTTTCTGACGTAAAAAAATCTGGTTTAGGTTATTCATGAAAACTGGGACAGATAATGGACAATGTCATGTTCTGTCACTGCAAACATTTAAAAAAATAGTTTTAAGTTTCTAGTGTTCTAGTTTTTGTGAAAAACCAGGGAACCCCCAAGTTACATCATTTTGGCCTTATGGGGAGTCCCTTAACTCTTATGGGGGTTCGGTACTTAATTCGAACAGTGACTGTACTACTGAAATACAGCATGGACTACCTTTTCATATAAATGATACTTGCGCACATTCCAAATATACAATGACATACTCCAAGCATAAAGTGTGCTACTCAAAAATGGCATCTCTCTCTTTTTCTACAGGGCTGTGTGACATTAACGAGGGCTCAGCCACCTCAGAGGACCGCTGCAAATCCCCCACCTCAGGTAAAACGTCCCTCAGAGCATGACACATTCCATACCGCCTCCTACGAAGAACATACTGATCAGTCCTGACACTTGAGCCTACTGATAGCCAGATGCTCTGTGCTCCACAGGGGGAGCATTTTAGATTTACAATAAAATTTTCTGTTCATCTGTTCATTTAAGATTAATTCTGGTTAAAATCACAGTTTAAGCTTCATTACTACTAAAAGCTGGAGTGTGTAATGTATTTCCATGTAAAAATACTCCCTCCTATCCCATCTTAATATGCAGATACAACTATATACTGTGTGTGTGTGTGTGTATATATATATATATATATATATACAGTATATTGTAAAAACTGTGGCACTTTGGTGCTATCAAAACATTGCTGTTTGTGCATCCCAACCTTGAAACGTGTGGCTTGTTGAGGAGAGGTGTGCTCTTGTTTTTCTAAAGGATCATGCTTGAATTTTTTTATCTGGTGGACAGTAATATATATATATATATATATATATATAAATCAAATAGGCTTACACTGAAGCAGGAACTCAAGCCATATCTAGGGACTAGAATACCAGACCAGACTTGGGAAACAGACCCTCCTGGAGTTTTTGAGCTCTTTCGACTTGGGTAGTAAGCAACCACCCACAAGCCCCAACTGTAGCATCATGGCGTGGAAGCTTGTACGAGCAAGCATTCACATTTTCTTCAGAAAACTTAAAAATCGAGTTATTTATAACTTCATCTTTAAGCTACATTAAATGGATAGTTCACCTAAAAATGAAAATTCTCTCATCATTTACTCACCCTCATGCCATCCCAGATGTGTATATCTTTCTTTCTTCAGCAGAACACAAATAAAGATTTTTAGAAGAATATCTCAGCTCTGTAGGTCCATACAATGTAAGTGAATGGTGATCAGACCTTTGTAGCTCCAAAAATCACATAAAGGAAACAGAAAACTGATCCATATGACTCCAGTGGTTAAATCCATATATTCAGAAGCGATAAAATAGGTATGGGTGAGAAACAGGTCAAAATTTAAGTCCGTTTTTACTCTAAATCTCCACTTTCACTTTTTCACCTGAAAGTCACATGTGGTGCCTGTTTAGTTTAACTTTCACATCTGAAAGTTAAAGTTAAAGTGGAGATTTAGAGCTAAAAAGGACTTAAATATTGTTCCACTTTAACTTTCACTTTCAGATGTGAAAGTGAAACTAAACAGGCACCACATGTGACTTTCAGGTGAAAAAGTGAAAGTGGAGATTTAGAGTAAAAACGGACTTAAATTTTGACCTGTTTCTCACCCATACCTATTATATCGCTTCTGAATATATGAATTTACTTTTATGTTTCCTTTATGTGATTTTTGGAGCTACAAAGGTCTGACCACCATTCACATGCATTGTATGGACCTACAGAGTTGAGGTATTTTTCTGAAAATATTTGTTTGTGTTCTGCTGAAGAAAGAAAGTTAGTAAATGATGAGAGAATTTTCATTTTTGGGTGAACTATCCCTTTAACTCTGCAACAAAAAATCAAGTATATACAACATAAGTGTGCATTTATTTGAATTTAGCTTTCCTTATTACTATGTTAATGTTAAAATAGCCTCTGCTGATAATTATTACTAGTGTTAGTCTGGCAGACCTGGCAAAGCATCCTAGAAATGTCAATGTTATTTTGTACCTGTGTCTGTGGAGGAGAACATAAGTTCACACAGGTCATGTGATGACTGATAGTAGCTGACATTCTGATGAATGCTGATGAATGACATTGTGACAAGGTGCCAAGTAGGAGCATAGTGGTTAAACATCTGGGATAGAAAAAGGTTCTAGGTTCAAAGCCCTGCTGGGGTGTTCTATGGAGAGCAATTCAGATCACCTTTGTGCCCTTGATTGAGACACTTACAGGGGACGGTCTCTGTAATAAGTGTATAAAAGCGAAGATCAAGTTAAATCCATAGCAATCATACAAATTGGTGCTGACCACACTGGTCTGGATGAATTGTTATAAAGCGGATTGGCTTCAGAAATTATACATGCAAAATCATTGAAAATGTAGCCATTGCTTAAATGTATCTCAGCAGGCTCAGAGCAAAACACAGCCTTTTTTTTTTTTTTTTTTTTGTGGGCAGGAAAAACACATTAAAGCTAAATTTACTAGACAACCACAGCTTGTAAATGCACTGTAACACAGAGCTCTTAGTTGAGAGTACTTTTTGACTGCTGTTTAATGAGGTATTGATTGCTTTAAGATACTGTCACTGAATTGTGTAACCAAATATGTAATCGAAGATTAAATCAAGCAGAAGTTTTACTGTGAACTTTGGGTAAAATTTCAGATTCATGTTATGCAAATGACTTTGAATAACACCTTTTCAGGAGATTGTTTTTCCAGTTTCTGGAAAACAGTTGAAAAACAGTTCCCTGTAACTTTTAACTTGTCTAATGATTAAAAAGGCAAATATCAATAAAAATAATATCATATACCGTCTGCAAATATGCGCATATCTCGTTTAAATAGATATAATAGCCCAACTTCACACAACTTCAGCAGATCCAGCATCCTGTGGAGTGCTCATAAATCTTCCTCTGAAGTATGTATTCTAACAGTCTGTCCTCAACAGTTCCCTGTCACCTTTAACTTTCTTTTCTAATGATAAAAGGCAAATATCAATAAAACTTCTATTATATACCATTTGCAAATATGCAGATATCTCGTTTAAACAGATGTAATTCACGAACCTCGCGAAAATCCAGTGTTTTCTTCCTGTCAATAGCTTATCTAATATCTTCCTCTGAAGCGCATATTCCATCAGCCAGAATCAAAAACTTCAGGATCAGGATCAAAAGTTCCTCTGATTCACAAATTATGATGGTCATTCCGTGTCAATCCAAGCAGGTGATCCAGGCTATTTAAACTGTCAGGAGATTGTTGCTTGTGCTGGATCTGCACAAGCGCGTGAGTGAAACGTCAAGGCTACGTCCGAAACTAGGACAATGCTGCCTCTGGAGGCTGTATACGGAGGTACGATGAAAATAAGGTGCTTTTCAAACTTTTCGGAGACCAGTTTCCTTAAGAGTCCCATTCATTCAAAACAGCTGTCAGTTAAACCATTAACTGATTAGGCAGCAAGTCAGCTGCCTATGTTTTCTGATGCAGCCCAAGTTAAAAGGGCTTCACGTGTGCTATAAGTAAATGTCTTATTCACTATACACTGTATGTACAATTGGTTTGATTCGATATTTTTGAGTAAATGCGATTGCTAATGTGGACATGCCATCCATGGTTGCTGGACTACTGTGTGTACTGTTATTTCCTTCTTCCTAATATATTAACAATTTCTTCATGTGCAAATAAAAAAACAATTGATGATTAAACAGAAATCTGAAGAAATTGCTATCTACCATTTAAAATACAATATAATGTTTTTATTTTTATGTGAAATTGTGTAAATATAGCGCTAAATAAGCGTTTATATATATATATATATATATATATATATATATATATATATATATATATATTTTTTTTTTTTTGCAATTTTATATTTGTTATTTACTATATTCAATTGTGTGATATATCGGCATTGTATCGGCCACCCTGCTCTCTGGATATCGGCATCGGCCATTAAAAAACCTGTGTTTGTCGACCATTAGTTAAGATGCAAATAAAAAAATGCAAAAATGTTCAAGGTTAACACACGTGGTTGTGAAAAGGTAATCTAAACCATTTGCATTTTCTGCATTTAGTTCATTTAGTAAAGCTGAAGGTGCCGTGATAAGATGAAGACAACCTAAAAACCTCCTAAAAAGAGCATGACACTCACACACAGGGACTGGGGCAGATCTCAAAATAGAGATAAGATTTGCTCCAAAGGTCAAACAGAATGAGAATGTATTGCAAAACTGACTTTTTCAGTTAGAGTAAGTACATCTTCAGCTGTTGTCTCAGCAAGTGGTTTGATCATCAAATATAAAAAGAAGGCCCATGTAGTCATTGTGCAAATAACACATTTAACATGGACAGATACAGAACAAATGATTGTGACTACCACATACAAAAAGCCAAAATGGGTTTAGGGTAAGGATTGGGCTAGGGTTAGGTTTAGGGTTGGGGTAAGGTTAACAGTGTAACTACAGATGTAATTAAATGCAGGTACTTTAAATGTAAGTACAATGCAACAACACATATATACATAATAATTGCATTGTTTCAAATGCTTAAGTTCATAGTAGTTAAAGACACCTAATAAAAAAGTGGGTCTGCCAAAACAAAAGCATAACAAACGACAACAACAAAAATCCAGATCGACACATTTCGCGTTATGACATTCCTTCATTCCTACCCTCTATGTTAATTCCAGCAAGAGTAAAATGTCTCTAATTGCTGATATGCTTTACTTCCTCCCAAAAAGTCTTGATCTCAAACCATCAACAATTCTACAATGGAGCAGGGAGAGGAGGTAAGGTTGGATAACGGTGTAGAAGAGGTTCCACTAGTTTTGTTCAACCACACTGTCTCTGTCTCTATGTATGAACAAAACAGAGGAAATGGCAGCTACTGAATAAACAGCTTCTGAATAATCCTTATGGAACTTTCCACTGCATGCTACATTTATGTAGCACACATGTGACATGGTGAAATGTGCTTGTAGTTAGTTTTGTGATTTGCTTGAGAAATTTCTTCTGTGCCACATCGGTGGCTGCGTCTTGTAATTGTCTGTAATTGTTAGGAATGAAGGTTTAATTTGGTGTCTTTCTGCACTTGTCTCTTTATGTCCATACATCTCAGCATGGGTTAGTGAGTATGGAATTTAGAAAATGAAACCAGAAAAATTTATTTAAATTCACTGCAACTAGCTTTGGTAATTGGTATCAGCTTTTACTGTCTATTGATGTTTGTGAAGTACTATTCAGGGTTCCCACAGTCATGGAAAACCTGGAAATGTCAGAATAGTAATGATAGTAATAGTAATAATAATAGTACAATTTTAAAACATTTTAAAAGCCTTTAAGGAAAATTTGTAAAGTGAATACACATTTTTTCTAGTTAAGCTGAGCTCAAAAATATTTCATCGCCTAGAAATTGCTCTTTGATAGGACAATAAAAATCCATAGGAGTGGGGGGCCTGGGTAGCTCAGCGAGTAAAGATGCTGACTACCACACCTGGAGTCGCAATTTCGAATCCAGGGTGTGCTGAGTGACTCCAGCCAGGTCTCCTAAGCAACCAAATTGGCCCAGTTGCAGGTAGGGTAGAGTCACATTGGGTTAACCTCCTCGCTATAATGTGGTTCTCGCTCTCAGTGGGGTGTGTGTTGAGTTGTGCGTGGATGCCGCGGGGAATAGCGTGAAGCCTCCACATGCACTATGTCTCCACGGTAACGCGCTCAACAAGCCACATGATAAGATGCGCGGATTGACGTCTCAGACGCGGAGGCAACTGAGATTCGTCCTCCGCCACCCAGATTGAGGCAAGTCACTATGCCACAATAAGGACTTAGAGCACATTGGGAATTGGGCATTCCAAATTGAGGAGAAAAACAATCCATAGGAGCCATTCACACCCAACATGTTTTTGCCTCCATCTATGCAGTTTTTAATAGTTTTTTCTTAGTAAACATGCACTAGATGGATGTTTTTGATCATTGCACCTTGTCTTGCTGCTTTTCAGCATTTTCTCATCGTATTGCACAGTGCCTTCACGTTTTTAGACCTGGTGATCAATTCAAAACAACTTTTAAAAACACTTCTTGTGACAACTACATTCTGTTCCATTCGTTGCACTGCATCTGTTTCTTTTTTTTTTTCAGTGCAATGATGCGTTCAGTGTGAATAGCCCCTTATTCAGTAATCATGAATGACTGAAAAAAATATAATGGACATTCTTGACTATTATTATTAAACACAAAATGCCGTTTTTAATAACTTTTCTCTCTCTCTCTTTTTTTTTTTTTTTCAGTTAATCTAACATAGATAAGCTATGGAACTTTTTTTTGTTTTCTTGCTTTCATGAGGATTTTCTTGATGGCTGCTGAGCTCATTATAAACAGCTGATGATATACGTAGTTCTGTATATGTCAAGTATAGCAAGTATCTGTCACATGCTCATCTGGGATGATGGCATTGAGTTTTTCTCCTGAACTTAACTATGATTAATACAATAAAAGAATAAAATACTTGCAAGGGCATTCAGAGTATACAAAATCATACACATACGCAATCACTTCCAGTTTATGTTCTTCTGTTTGGTGCATGCTCGTGGCATGGGATGCTGTTAATGATTGTTTTGTCTTTTTGGATGTCAATCATTTTCCTTTCAGGGATTTGTGTGGCCAAATGACACCCATTTATATGCCAGTACTGTTTGTGCAGCATGCAGCATTATGCAGTTTGTCTTTGACTTGCTGAAAAATATAGCAGTGTCTCCTTTGTCTTGTTTGAAGCGTCTGTGTCCCACAGGATGAAAAAAACCCCTTCAGCTATGTTGTCTGGTGTTTACTCGAGCACAACTAGTTCTAGCATTGCATGGCTTGTACTAAGGCTTCAACGTGTTTGTAAAGAGGGGTGTTCTCTTTTTTCCAGCAAAGATGTCACGGAAATTAAGCTTGCCTACTGAGCTAAAGCCAGACTTGGGTAAGCCTTGACTTTGTGTTCATGCTACATAGCTTTTGATTGTGGAGTCCATCAGCACATTTGTCAGAATCTGGAGAGTCCACATGCTCACTCTCTTGGAAAATCTCATGTCAATTAGCTAAAGACTTATTCTGCACCCCACAAAAACATGATCTGTAAAGTTTAGTCCACCAAAACTTTTATACTTTTTATGGTGTATTGGAACTTGACTCTTTTGTTAAGTCAATAGTGCTTTTTGCAATACATATCGTTTCAGCTTTAATGAAAATCATGCCTTAAAGGGTTAGTTCAACCAAAAATGAAAATGATATCATAATTTTGTCACCCTCATGTTGTTCCAAATGGTATGAGTTGCTCTCTTTCATGGAACAAAAAAGAGATGTTAGGTAGAATGTAAGTCTCAGGCACTAGTAACTTTCATTGCATCTTTTTTCCATACTTGGTGAGTGAATGGTGACAGAATTTTAAATTTTGTGTGAACTATAGTTTTCTTAATGTCATAAAGCCTCCAGTGATATCTGGATTTTGGGACTAACATAGACAAATACACAGGGTGCGAATTACACAGTACCCTTCAGGGGGGTCTGACATTCATTTTTAATATTAAATTGTATTATTGTATGTAGAAATTGACATACCATGATTAAAAATTGTGTACAGATATTGTTCATATTTCATGTTAATTAATTGTGTAATGTTAATGTATACACATGACACAACCTTATTGTAATGAGTTACCGATACATTTAATAAAAATGAATCAAACAATACTTCCATGGATAGACTACCTAAATGTAATATTATCATGCACTTTCTCAAGTGCTCCTAAACTACATTTTCTTCACTAAATAGTACAAAACTTACCTGTTTGTTCTCTTTCTCTGACATCTCAATACAAAAGGAAAGATTTATTTATTTGTTGCAAATATCACTCCATGTTGCTATAATTCGCTATCATTATAGGCAGTAGCAGTTCTAGCTTGTATGGCACCCTGGCCGAAACCCACTTCAGCACGCCCCCAACTGCCCATGTCGCCCATGCCTAAATCCGCCATTGATTATAGGGCTTATTACTTTTTCTTGGTTCAAACAGTCCATTTGTGAATAGGGTTGTTTCTTACAACACTACCATCAGGATATTTAAAACAGAAAAATGAGTTGAATTTATTCATTATTCTTAATAATGTTATTCTGTATGACATGAGAATATTTACCTTATTTTCAATTCAAAGAGTGCTACAGTTTTGTTATTTTCTTTTTCTTTCTACTGGCCAATGATGATTCTGAGAAAACTCACCCACAGCCTATTATTGTTGCTATAGTAACGAACGCAAATTCCAAGCGTGTCTGATTGACAGGTTAAATGCAAGCCTTTATTTCAGCTTTGTTAGATTTGTGGTTATTTTTTTGTTACTTCAACAGACAACTTGCTTTATTAATTGGAATCATGAGCATTAAGTTAAAGAGGATTAACTTCACCTATGAATGAATGAGCGTCCTTGAATGAAAGTTTTTCTTCCGCACATTCAACCGCTCAGACAATGTCAGTGGTATGGCCCATTTTAGGGGCACCCCCCCCCCCCCCCACCCACCACCGTAATTCGCACCCTGCAAATACCTGTGAGAAACTTTGGTTTATGAAAAGGTCATGAGTGTTTCGATAAATGGTGTGGATATGCATGACCAAACCTATTGCTTTTCTCTCATATAGTCAGTGGTAAAATATATAGTCAGATGGAATGGTTCTCCGTCAGTCTTCCTAACTCTTAGCCTGAAATGTGCAAGTCAGCATTTGCCAATTCAGCATTTGCTGGTATTTAATTCAGTATCAATTTCAGTTCTGTCATCAGTTTCCAGCAAGAGTGTTTTTCATGGAATTCCTTAAGGATTACTGTCTGGAATCGGCTGGTTTGAAATGGAAATCAAATGTGAAGCTTAATTTAAAGATCTTTTCCCGCTACATGATTTGTTCTTTTAGTAGACATTTTTTTGAACCCTTACAGAATCTCAGAAATTTGTTTTAAATAGGGAAGATATATATTTATATTCATGGAAGCAAAACAATCAGTTTTTTTTTAAATCTGTCACACGTTTTATTTACACGTTTTTTTTGCCACATCATTGATTTATCAATTTATTTATATGCTTGTATTTAATTTGCAGACTAAACACATAAACATACACACACACACATCTTGGATGGGATGACCAGAAGTCAGTTTTTTCTCCAGAATAAACCTGTCCACTTACATTAATTTATTTTTGTAGATATTCCAAAATAGGGACAGTTTTCAAGAAATAAGGATGGGTAAAACGGTCTACAATTTGTAAGTGTTCCAGAAAAAAAGAGGGCATCTGGTCATCCCAATCTTGGGAACATTATTTATCTCATTCATTCAAACTGGAGTTTGCTTCATTTCAGCATGGTCAAGGTCATTATTTCACCACAGAAAAATATTGCATGTTATAACATAAATTCTACAAAATGCAAACAAAAGGGACAACATTTATTTAGATCGTTATTCTGCTCAAGAGGCTGTTTGCTACACCCGTATGGAAAAAAGTAATGTGTAATTGATGTGCTATCTGTTGGTTGCCATCTTGGAGTGGGGGCTTTACCTTTTTGTGTTTTCTCTCTACTGTCCTACTCTCTGTATGTCCCCCGCGGACTGCCGTACCCCTAGACAACAGGGACAACTGCTTCAGCCGCTCCCGGAGCTCCAGCGTTGCCAGTATTGACAAGGAATCACGAGAGGCCATCACATCTTTCCATTTCTGTGAGACATACACTCGGAAAGCAGATGGCAGCCTTACACCTTGTGTATGGGTTGGCACCTCATTGGGCACAGTGCTGGCCATCTCCCTCAGCGTACCCTCTGCTGGAGAACAGAGGTTTCTGCAACCTGTCATTGTCTCCCCAAGTGGTAAGTCAGCACAAAACCTGCATCAGGGTTCAATAGTTAGGAGTTTTTTCTGCTTGCCAGTTTGAGCCAATAGTTCAGATTTTACTTGACCTGCCAACATTTGCACTGGCCCCACCAGTAAATGATTAATAAATTATAAGTTTTATTTTTTTTATTTTTTTTATATAACATTCATAATCATATCTGGAAATGATACAACTTATTTTACATTATATAACTCAATTAAATTTAAAAATACATTTGTGCTGGAAACAATGGCATATGACGCAAAACATAACTGGTTGGTTTAGAATTGTCAACCCATTCTAAACTGATGCTTCCAAGACTTTGGCAAGTCATTCTCGCAATTCACATCTATGCTAGCTAGCTGGATAACATTACCCTGGTGATATTTTGTAAATAAGTAGAATCTGTAACAACAATGTTCAATACATTACAGAAAACCAAATATTTAAAAGAACTATTTACACCCCCAAAAATTATAATTCTCTCATCAGTCATTCACCCTTTTGCTGTCTAAAACACATATGATTTTCTTTCTACTGCAGAACACAAATTAAGATATTTTCATAGATATATAATGTGTTTATATCCATGCAATGCAAGTTAATTTGGGAACAACACTTCCAAGATCCAAAAATGGCATAAAGGCAGCATAAAGGTATACAACTCGAGTGATTTAATCCATGACATCTGAAGTGATACGATCGGTTTAGGCAGAGAAAAATCTATAAAGGTATGGATTGCCTTTAAGGCAGTTTTACATGGGATGCGATGGGCGGCAGGCTTTGCTTGTGATCTTGCCGCTTCTCATTTGTACAGCCGTTTTCCATTCACACGAGAAGTGGTGCAAAACGCGCCAGTAGAAGTGCAATAATGCCACACACTGCTTCAGCTCAAATACTGCGTCTATGAGGCAATTACTGTAAGTATTGTATTAGTCTTCATGTACGTGATTGCACTTAAATAAAATGTCACTTATTTTTTCATGAAATGTTTTATAACTATAAATATTGTAACAAGCAATTTTTTTATATTAATGTAAAAATATAATATTAAGGCTAAACAATGTACTTGTAAATATTGATGGCGTCTTGCTACCTGTCTCCACATTTGATGATTTCTGCATTTTTTTAAAGACTAAAGAAACAGACTGCATGTTACTTCCTATTTTTGTTGACAAATTGATATAATATAAAAAACATCACATCAATAATTAAAATGGGAGGGCTACAAATGAACATTAAAAATCCATAAAACACTCTGCCAAGAACCCGCCTGGGCAATTGTATTTTCTGTTTATCTAAAGTTGATGTTTCAGGCACCTGTTGCAGAAGAGAAAATTAAAGTATACAGTCCATGTCCCATTTGCATACATTGCACTGTCGTCTATTGTCCAAACAAAAGCTATACATGTTTCTGTAGTTTCCTAGTACACCAACTCGTCCACTCACAGCTTTCCATGAGGCTGTTGTCCTATTATGTCACTATAAACGCTCAAAGAAACGTTATATGTCTGGAGGAAATTCTGGAACAGCGAATATATTCGTCTCCCATGTTGTTTTTGATTTTTTTTTAAAGTTAAATGTCATTTGATTGGTTGTGAATAATTTCAGCTCTGATTGGTCAGTGACAAGCGGCAGGCGCGGAAAGATAAAATATTTTTATCTAGCACAGTGTGCACCTCAAGCAGTCGTGCACAAAAAAGCATTGAAAATGAATAGGGAAAGCACGGTGACCATGTCCCATGTACAGCCTTTATGCTGCCTTTATGTCCTTTTTGGAGCTTGAAAGTTTTGGACCCAATTGACCTGCACTGTATGGATAAAAACACATCATACTGTATATCCTTGAAAATATTTTTGTTTGTGTTCCGCAAAAGAAAGTCATACGAGTTTGAGAGTGCATAAGGGAGTGTAAAATGAGAGAATTATCATTTTTGGGTGAAGTATTCCGTTAAGTTTGCTATGCATAACAACACATGTACAAGATCAACAAATATAAGATTTAGTGACACAGCAGTGAGCGATAAAGGTATGTGAAAGTTTCATCAACTGGCCCTGGGCCATCCTTGTTCTTAAGCCCTTCACGTACACGCACCTGAAGTTCTGCAGATCTTTAATTTGATGGGTAAGATTGACACTGACATCTTAATCACCTCCATGCAGGCACTCTTATCAGGTTGAAGGGTAGCATCCTACGGATGGCTTTCCTAGATTCTACAGGGTCTCTCCTCCCTCCTGCTTACGAGCCATGGTATGAACCCAATGCCCCAGCCAATGGAGAGGAGCGGGACAAGGTCCGTAAAAGACGGCCAGTGTCTGTCTCCCCATCCACGTCCCAGGAACTGAATGAAAACCAGTATGCTGTGGTGTGCTCTGAGAAACAGGCCAAAGTGATAACTCTGCCCTCTCAGACCTGCATATTCAAACACAACATCACCGAAACGTCTTTTGTGCTGCGGGCAGATGTGGTGTTTATTAACGCTGGCATTTGTGTGGCCTGTTTCTGTGCCAATGGACACATTATGACGCTCAGGTGAGAGAGAATTTCCTTTAATGTTGGGCAGACGAGGGTATTTAAATGGATACATTTGGGATTGTGTGTTTAAATTTTTTTAAATAGATTACTATCTACCCTGCAAATAAGCAGTTCAACCACGATTAATCAGGGATATGACATTATGCAGCTATATATATATATATATATATATAAACAGTTGAAGTCAGAAGTTTACATACACCTTAGCCAAATACATTTAAACTCAGTTTTTCACAATTCCTGACATTTAATCGTAGAAAACCTTCCCCGTCTTAGGTCAGATAGGATCACTTCTTTATTTTAAGAATGAGAAATGTCAGAATAATAGTAGAGAGAATTACTAATTTCAGCTTTTATTTCTTTCATCACATTCCCAGTGAGTCAGAATGTTACAATACAATTTGTTAGTATTTGGTGGCATTGCCTTTAAATTGTTGAGTCAAACATTTTGGGTAGTCTTCCACAAGCTTCTCACAATAAGTTGCTGGAAATTTGGCCCATTCCTCCAGACAGAATTGGTGTAACTGAGTCAAGTTTGTAGGCTTCCTTGCTCTCACACACTTTTTCAGTTCTGCCCACAAATATTCTATCAGATTGAGATCAGAGCTTTGTGATGGCCACTCCAATACCTTAACTCTGTTGTCTTGAGATGTTGCTTCAGTATATCCACATAATTTTCCTTCTTCATGATGCCATTTATTTTGTGAAGTGCACCAGTCCCTCCTGTAGCAAAGCACCCCCACAACATGATTCTGCCACCCACATGCTTCACAGTTGGGATGGTGTTCTTCGGCTTGCAAGCCTCACCCTTTTCCTCCAAACATAACAATGGTCATTATGGCCAAAAGGTTCCATTTTTGTTTCATCAGACCAGAGGATATTTCTCCAAAAAGTACGATCTTTGTCCCCATGTGCATTTGCAAACTGTATTCTGGCTTTTTTATGGCAGTTTTGGAGCATTGGCTTCTTTCTTGCTGAGCAGCCTTTCAGGTTATGTCGATATAGGACTTGTTTTACTGTGGATATAGATTCTTGTCTACCTGTTTCCTCCAGCATCTTCACAAGGTCCTTTGCTGTTGTTCTGGGATTGATCTGCACTTTTCGCATCAAACTACATTCATCTCTAGGAGACAGAATGCGTCTCCTTTCTGAGTGGTACGATGGCTGCGTGGTCCCATTGCGTTTATACTTGCGTACTATTGTTTGTACAGATGAACGTGGTACCTTAAGGTGTTTTGAAACAAACATGTGGAGGTTCACAATTTTTTTTTTTTTTTTCTGAGATCTTGGCTGATTTCTTTTGCTTTTCCCATGATGTCAAGCAAAGAGGCACTGAGTTTGAAGGTAGGCCTTAAAATACATCCACAGGTACACCTCCAATTGACTCCAATTAGACAATTAGCCTATCAGAAGCTAATTGCCTAGAGGCTTGACCGGAATTTTCGAAGCTGCTTTAAGGTACAGTTAACTTAGTGTATTTAAACTTCTGACCCTCTGGAATTGTGATATAGTCAATTAAAAGAAAACAGTCTGTCTGTAAACAAATGATGGAAAAAATACTCATGTCATGCACAAAGTAGATGTCCTAAACGACTTTCCAAAAATAATGTTTGCTAATATGAAATCTGTGGAGTCTGTTAAAAAATTAGTTTTAATTACTTCAACCTAAGTGTATGTAAACTTCTGACTTCAACTGTGTATAAATATATATACAGCTCTGGAAAAAAATTAAGAGACCACTGCAAAATTATCAGTTTCTCTGGATTTACTATTTATAGGTATGTGTTTGAGTAAAATGAACATTTTTGTTTTATTCTATAAAATACTGACAACATTTCTTCCATATTCCAAATAAAAATATTGTCATTTA
Source organism: Myxocyprinus asiaticus (assembly GCF_019703515.2). Taxonomy (NCBI): domain Eukaryota; kingdom Metazoa; phylum Chordata; class Actinopteri; order Cypriniformes; family Catostomidae; genus Myxocyprinus; species Myxocyprinus asiaticus. The sequence goes on from NC_059368.1 coordinate 16,241,965, forward strand.
GAGTATTTATTTGCAGAAAATGACAACTGGTCAAAATAACAAAGAAGATGCAGTGTTTTCAGACCTCGAATAATGCAAAGAAAACAATTTAATATAAATTTTTAAACAACACAATACTGATGTTTTCACTTAGGAAGAGTTCAGAAATCAATATTTGGTGGAATAACCCTGATTTTGAATCACAGCTTTCATGCGTCTTGGCATGCTCTCTACCAGTCTTTCACATTGCTGTTGGGTGAATTTATGCCACTCCTGGTGCAAAAATTCAAGCAGCTCAGCTTTGTTTGATGGCTTATAGGCATCCATCTTCCTCTTGGTCAGATTCCAGAGGTTTTCAATGGGGTTCAGGTCTGGAGATTGGACTGGCCTTGACAGGGCCTTGATTAGTGGTCGACCGATATGGGATTTTAATGGCCGATGCCGATATCCAGAGAGCAGGGTGGCCGATAGGCCGATACAATGCCGAGATATCACACAATTTAATATAGTAAATATCAAACATAAAATTGCAAAAAACAAACAAATGAAACTCTTATTTAGCACTACATTTACTCAATTTCACACAAAACAAACAAAAAATATATTGTATTTTAAATGGTAGATAGCAGTTTCTTCAGATTTCTGTGTAGTCATCAAATGTTTGTAATTTATTTGCACATGAAGAAATTGTTAATATATTAGGAAGAAGGAAATAACAGTACACACTGTAGTCCAGCAACCATGGATGGTATGTCCACATTAGCAATCGCATTAACTCAAAAAATATTGGATCAAACCAATTGTACATACAATGCATAGTGAATATGACATTTACTTATAGCACACGTGAAGCCCTTTTAACTTGGGCTGCATCTGAATACGTGGGCAGCTGACTTGCTACATTGCTGCCTAATCAGTTAATGGCTTAACTGACAGCTGTTTTGAATGAATGGAACTCTTAAGGAAACTAGTCTCCGAACAGCTTTAAAAGCACCTTATTTTCATCGTACCTCCGTACACAGCCTCCAGAGGCAGCATTTTCCTTGTTTCTGACACAGCCTTGAAGTTGCACTCATGTGCTTGTACAGATCCAGAGCAAGCCTTAATCTCCTGACAGTTTAAACAGCCTGAATCGCCTGTTTGGATTGTCACAGGTCAGACTGTCATGATTTGTGAATGAAAGGAACTTTTGATCCTTATCCTGAAGTTTTTGATTCTGGCTGATGGAATATGCGCTTCAGAGGAAGATATTAGTTAAGCCCTCGACGAGAAGGGCTTTTATTTTGTTTGCCTTTTATCATTAGAAAAGAAAGTTAAAAGTGACAGGGAACTGTTGAGGAGAGACTGTTAGAATACGTGCTTCAGAGGAAGATTTATGAGCACTCCACAGGATGCTGGATCTGCTGAAGTTGTGTGAAGTTGGGTTATTACGTCTATTTAAACTAGATATGCGCATATTTGCAGACGGTATATGATATTAGTTTTATTGATATTTGCCTTTTTATCATTAGACAAGACAGTTAAATGTTCCAGGGAACTGTTGAGGAGAGAGAGGGAGAATGAAACAGGAGAGCACTTTAACATTATGAGCTCAAACGTGTCTGCTGTGGCTCTGATACATGGACCGTTTAAATGACACTGTGTTGCACACTGGTCTATTATTGTAGTAACACGATGGTGCATAACAAGAAAACGAACCATGACTTGTCGTTTACATGTCTCAGTCGCTTCACATGCAAGCAGGCGATTCTCAGTGTGAATCAAGAAAGAAATCGGCCAAACGGGAAAATGTTTCGGCCGATGCGATAATGAAAAAAGTCATAATATCGTCCAATTTATTGGCCTCGGTGATATATCAGTCAACCACTAGTCTTGATATGGTGGTCCTCCATCCACACCTTGACTGACCTGGCTGTGTGTTATGGAGCATTGTCCTGCTGGAAAAACCAATCCTCAGAGTTGGGGAACATTGTCAGGACAGAAAGAAACAAGTTTTCTTCCAGGATAACCTTGTACGTGGCTTGATTCATGCCTCCTTCCCAAAGTTCCCAGCCTTGCTGAAGCACCCCCAGATCATCACCGATCCTCCACCTGGTCTAATGGTTAGACGGAGACCTGGAGAGGCTTTCAAGCCACAGTGTCTCGCACCCTTGGTGAAATTTGGTGGAGGATCGTGATGATCTGGCGGTGCTTCAGCAAGACTGGAATCGGGCAGATTCGTTCAGATTAATTTTACTCAAACACATACCTATAAATAGTAAATCCAAAGAAACTTTGGATAATTTTTTCCAGATGTGGGGGCTGTTGCAGCACAGATCTAATCACTGTATTGCTCTCCAAATTGCTTTGGCTTATAAATCTTCAGAGACAACAGAAAAGCAGACAAACATCTGCGTGTCTGTCTCTATCAGTAGGAGGGTCAAAGTTAACCATCAAATGTGGAGACCTTGGGATTTTATTGTAGATAACATCTACAAATATCTCTAATGCTTGTTTCCCGTAATTTAACGGTGCTCAGCATTGCAGCTCTTGAATAATAGAAGAGGTGAGACATCCCTGAGCTGAAGAAATGTCTCTCTGTGCCATGCTGTTTTCAGTCTGCCAGGGTTGAGACCATTGCTGGATGTAAATTACCTACCCCTGACAGATATGCGGATAGCGAGAACGTTCAGCTTCACCAACCTCGGCCAGGCCATGTACCTGACCTCCCCTACTGAGATCCAGAGGATCACCTACAGCCAAGAGGTTTGCGAGAGCCTGCAGGTGAGCAAAATGATCTTCATGGACTGTCCTACTAGGCTCCTTTACTGAGTAATATTTACGTTGATAATGGCAATGATGCTGATGCTAATAATTGGATTGTGTAACAGGAGATGCTAGGTGAGCTGTTTACTCCAGTGGAAACGCCAGAAGCTCCTAACAGGGGATTCTTTAAGGGCCTTTTTGGAGGAGGAGCACAGTCTCTAGACAGAGAAGAGCTCTGTAAGTTCTCTTTTAGACAAAAAGATTTGTCTAGGATTGTGGACTTACATGATACATTGTCACTTTTATAAAAAAATAGCAGTAAATAAAACATCATACAATAAAAAAAAATGTTTTTTTTAAATCTAATAAAAATACTAATAACAATGTGTATGATGGGTTTGATAATATCTTTTGTGCTTCCCTGAGAATGGACTGATCTCAGGGAAGCACAAAAAAGCAGTCCGTTCTCAGGTAAGTGCAAAAAACATCAGATATATCATCATTTGTGGTAAGAAAGCAGACCATAAACAGTGGAATGTCCATTTAGATTTAGATCATCTCTGTTAGTTACCAATGTGCTCTTTTCTTAATATAAAATGTAATAAGCACCTTCACTATGTGTGGTGTTTTCTTAATTGAGTGCTCATTCGTGTTCATTTATTCTCTGTTTCCTCATTTGTAACATAATTTTCCTCCTCTCCTTTTCACCCTGTCCTTCTGTACTTTTTATTACAGTTGGGGAGTCAGGAGCCGGAAAAGCACCACGCAGTCTCGCTCAGCACGTTCCAGGTCCTGGGGGGATAGAAGGCATGAAGGGGGCAGCGTCAGGCATTGTGGGTGATTTAGCTCGAGCTCGAATAGCATTGGATGAGAGAGGACAAAAACTGAGTGAGGTAGAAGAGCGGACGGCTGCCATGATGGCCAGCGCTGACTCATTCTCCAAACATGCTCATGAGGTACAGCATATTTACTGGTTCCAGTAACAAATTAATCACTTTTAAAAATAACTAAACATTTACGCAATTACGCATAATTTTAAACGATGTGCACCTCCACTATTTTAATAATTCTCTTTCCAGCAATGTGGCAGTATGTTTGGTGTCTGCAACTGTAATCTCCTTTTTTTCTGTTTTTGCTTGGTGCTGCAGATGATGCTAAAGTGTAAGGATAAGAAATGGTACCAGTTCTGATCTCTGGGAAACAGCAGAGCCCAAAGGGACTGAGGAGATCTCTTTCACAGCCTTGTTCATCTCTAATCCTTCTCCCACTTCCTCTCTTTATCTCTCTTCTGCTGGACCAGTGGGATCCCTCGCTATCCTTTCCTAGCACAATATTAAAGACAGTCTCCTTACAGAACTGAGGCACAGACTGTGAGAGGCCCCAGTTTAAGGAATACCATACCATGACGGTGTGCACCCTTCGGTTTTTATTTGTTTAATATTGCCAATCCTCTCCCATGGCGGCTGGGCTTTCCAGGCCCTGAAATTCCATTTCTTCTCTCAGTCTTTGAATTGTTTTTGTGCTGTTGTTTTTTGCGATCATGTTCTGCCTCCCACATTGGAGAGCAGTAAGTAGTCAAAAAAAGACAAACAGACTAAACGAGAAAAACATACAACAAACACTATGAAAAATCGCAAAATATAAAAAAGTGGAAAAAAAATAGTATATATACAGAATTCTAAATAAATCCTCATTAAAGTCTGTATAAATGCCATATTCGCTATTTACTGTCAAAAGTAAAACTTAAATATGGAAGACACTGGGTGAAGCATGGGAAGAGCTCCATTCACAGGAAATGATGTCATAACATGGAGGAGGCAAACCTTTCAGAAGAAGAGAGAACATCTATCCTCGTCTAAAATTAACTCAATATATTTGTGTAAATTGACCTTTTCCCAAATTTTCCCTTTTTGTTTATTTATTTGTTATTTTTTTATTTAGAAATAAAAATAGACATAATCTGTAAAAATCATTTGTAAATGTCTAAATATAAAATGCTTTTTGGGTGATATTTTTAAGTAATTATTGTGAATATCACTACAATAATGCTTTACATTAAAGTACCATCTACAAAGGGTTTATAATTAGTTGTCAGATGATCCATAGATGAAGTATCTACTTGAAAAACGAATTAATTAATTCTTTGTGAGTTAACTATTTATAAACCAATCATGAGTGATTCATCGATGGTATTTTCATGTGATACATTATCCAGATGTTTCAACTTGTAAACTTTCTATGAAAATTGGCAGAAAATATCTGGTCTGGACTAAGATGTGAAAGAAAGTAGGCAAATGTATGGTTGAAATCTAAAAGTTATCCATCAGTCATTGGGTAGACAGCCATATAGACCTCAATAGCTAGAACATTTGTTGCTCCCCTAAGAATGAAAAATAAGTCACAGTCTCTTCAGTGTTGGCTCTGGGATTTGATTTTGTCGTCATCCCTGCATACTGCATAGATTTAACAGCTTTAACATAGAACACTTAGTTCAGTATAGAGATTGTACTATGGTAAAATATGTTGGTTGGGTCATTTAATGGTCCATTTCATTTATATATATATATATATATATATATATATATATATATATATATATATATATATATATATATATATATATATAAAAGCAACCAGTAAGGGTTGGAAATGGCTCTATCAAATCTGATTTTCTCAAAAACACTTTGCCTCACAAATCAGGAAAATTTGGACCACCTTTAAAGACCTAATCTTCAGCGACTTTAGACTTAATTATAAGTGTGAAGGGCATAAAGTGTTTTTTCTTTTTTTGGACTTGGGAACATTAATCATTGTCGTTTTGAATGTTAGGATAATATCATATAACAGGTTTGTCTGATGTTCCTGGTTTCACACTGGTGCTTAATGGCTATTAGTCTCCCAAGCCATATTCACATGTGTAGATTAACAGAACTTATTTCAAGACATTATCATCACTCTGTCAACATCTTTGAAAGCACCTTTGTTCACCTACAGTGAGTGCTAGCTGTTCATTAACAAACAGAAAATTAAAAAGAAGTAAAGCTAAACACAAAGGCTACACAGTAAATGTTCAATTTCTTCCTTGAAACCACATTTTAGTGCCATTATATTTATTTGTACAATCTTATTTGTGGTTTGCAAGAAATGCTGCTATATATGTTGCATTGACTCATATGACCCATTGTCATTCGAGATGCAAACATTGATGTATTGAGCACTGATTCTCTCTTGCCTCTCTGCCCAAAATTTTTGCCATTCTGTGAATGAAATAGTTTGACAATCTGGGACCATAAATTGAGAGTGGGAGTGGCCATACTGACCCAAAAGACATTTGCCATATCTTTTCAAACACCAAAGATTTTCTTTCATTGAGTTATGTATTTCACTAACTGTGACAGCTATTTGTGTCTGAAGTATCACTGCATATTCCACCAGTAACAGTGTTGAGGTCTTTCCTGATGTTTTTGGCTGTGCGCTACCATTACAAGTGAAGTCTGCCTTTTGTGTTTTGTATGCCGTATTTCAACAAAGAGAAATGGGGTGAAAAAGAATTACAAAACAAATCAAGCCAATCTCTCTCAGACTATAAATGTTTCTCTGTGTTAGACTCTATATTCTCTGTAGATGTGTTTTCATGCCATGGTGTTATAGTGTTTTTGAATACCAGGTTTGTTTTTGAACACTTTGCTCATGTCATCTCTCCTAATTAACTAATTAAATTATATTTGTAAAATGTGTATTTTTCTCTGCAGTACTGTATTTCCCTGAATAGATTTCCTTGTCATATTTTTAATCATCAATTATTGAAAAATTATTTTTATATATGCTTTGAGGAAGTAGTATTTTGAGGTCATAAGAAATGATTAGATCTTGCACTCTCTTATTTGTTTTCTGTCGTGTGGTCTGTTTGTTAATGCCATAATTGACACAACAGGGTGTTTTTTGAATTAAACGTGAGTGAGTGAGCATTCCCTTGATTATTTTGCAAGACCAGTTAGTATCAAGACCTGAATATCAAAGGTTTAAACATATAGTAAGAGTCATCAGAAGAACAGTACAGTTAATTATGAGAGAGGATGTTTGCCATAAATTGTGTATTCAATTTACCAGTTTAAAAATAAAATGTACACTTCAAAACCAAAAATCATTTTGCAAGACGTGGCTCATCTAAAGTGGTTACCCATGAGGAAAACTTTGATGTCACAGGTTGCTTTTTTCATTGTCAAAGTATCCAATCAGCTGTGTTGAACTGTAATGCTGTAAATGTCAGTAAAATGTTTAGTGTTCAACAACTGAGAAACCACCAATAGAATTTATTGATTACACCTTTAGTTTATTTCATGTCTGTTTCATGGAGGTTTTGGATTCACTGTTGATGTGAACCTGGTTATTTGCCCTTCATAATCTTTCATGAGCAAGGAGAAAAAAACATTGTCTGAATTTCCCTGTTGCTTTTATTTTATTTATTCATTTTGTAATGTTTCATGTTGACTTGCAGTGAATCGTTTATTTGTCTCAGACAGAACATTCTTACCTGAAATATTACACTTTTAACATGCAGAAAATGCTCTTTTATTTTCTGTTCTGAATATACCGATTATCAGTGGGTTGCAGTATTTCTCATTGTAGCCAATTTCTTGTACAGTTTTATGCAAATTTCACATGTATGTTTATGACTATCTGCTGCCACAAACGATTTAGAATTTCTGTAGATAGAAATTACTGTGCAATGGAAAATAAAAATGATTTAAAAATCTATCATGTGTTTGTGTTTATGGTTGTTGTTCTAAAAAAACAGTTATGTGCTTCTAATTTCACTCGTAATTATTACGTTTATATATATATATATATATATATATATATATATATATATATATATATATATAAACTCAGCAAAAAAAGAAACATCCCTTTTTCAGGACACTGTATTTTAAAGATAGTTTTGTAAAAATCCAAATAACTTTACAGATCTTTATTGTAAAGGGTTTAGACAATGTTTTCATGCAGTGAACCATAAACAATTAATGAACAGGCACCTGTGGAACGGTCGTTAAGACGCTAACAGCTTACAGACGGTAGGCAATTAAGGTCAGAGTTATAGAAACTTAGGACACTAAAGAGACCTTTCTACTTACTCTTAAAAACACCAAAAGAAAGATGCCCAGGGTCCCTGCTCATCTGCGTGAACGTGCCTTAGGCATGCTTCATGGAGGCATGAGGACTGCTGATGTGGCCAGGGCAACAAATTGCAATGTCCATACTGTGAGACGCCTAAGACAGCACTACAGGGAGACAGGAAGGACAGCTGATCATCCTTGCAGTGGCAGACCACGTGTAACAACACCTGCACAGGATTGGTACATCCGAATATCACACCTGCGGGACAGGTACAGGATGGCAACAACAACTGCCCGAGTTACACCAGGAACGCACAATCCCTCCATCAGTGCTCAGACTGTCTGCAACAGGCTGAGAGAGCCTGGACTGAGGGCTTGTAGGCCTGTTGTAAGGCAGGTCCTTACCAGACATCACCGGCAACAACGTCGCCTATGGGCACAAACCCACCTTCGCTGGACCAGACAGGACTCGCAAAAACTGCTCTTTACTGAGGAATCGTGGTTTTGTCTCACCAGGGGTGATGGTCGGACTCGCGTTTATCATCGAAGGAATGAGCGTTACACTGAGGCCTGTAATCTGGAGCAGGATCAGTTTGGAGGTGGAGGGTCCATCGTGGTCTTGGGCGGTGTGTCACAGCATCACCGGACTGTGCTTGTTGTCATTGCAGGCAATTTCAACGCTGTGCGTTACAGGGAAGACATCATCCTCCCTCATGTGGTACCCTTCCTGCAGGCTCATCCTGACATAATGGCCACCAGCCATACTGCTGATTTCCTGCAAGACAGGAATGTCAGTGTTCTGCCATGACCAGCGAAGAGCCCGGATCTCAATCCCATTGAGCACGTCTGGGACCTGTTGGATTAGAGGGTGAGGGCTAGGGCCAATCCCCCCAGAAATGTCCGGGAACTTGGTGGAAGAGTGTGGTAACATCTCACAGCAAGACCTGGCAAATCTGGTGCAGTCCATGAGGAGGAGATGCACTGCAGTACTTAATGCAGCTGGTGGCCACACCAGATATTGACTGTTACTTTTGATTTTGATTATATATATATATATATATATATATATATATATATATATATATATATATATATATATATATATATATATATACACACACACACATATATATATATATATATATATATATATATATATATATATATATATATATATATATATATATATATATATACACATATATACATATATATATAATACCCTAATCCATTTTAAGGATCCATATTGCTTCGTATAGTTCTCAAAACAATGAGAATATTTCTATAGTTTCCACAATAAGGGACGAAAATGAACACTGAAAGATTGGAAAGGAATGATGTTATACTATAAAATGCCACCAGGAGGGGTAGTAAGACAAAGTAAAATAGTGATCAAACCGAAACGGTTCTGAAACATTTATTACTATGGTGCAAGAACACATTTGCCATACAAGCATATGTCAAAAACGCGGGTTGATTGGTTTGTTCTTGAAAACCTAAAGTATAAATATAAAATTTTATAGTATAGAACAGGGCTAAAGGCACACCTTGAGGAAATTGTGCTTTTTTTCTGGACAAAGTGTATCAAGATAGATTTTTTTATTGAATCTTGAAGGAGCAACTTAATTTGTGTGAAAAGAAATAATAAAGTTTGTTTTGATGAAAACTGGACCCTTTCACATTTTATAACATCTCAAGTACTCTATTAATTACCATTGTGATTGGATCAGTAAATGTGAGCCCACTTTGAACATTTTTCACAACAAATCTATTCGTCCCACTTTAGAAAATCAGTACTTTTATGGAGGCTTATTACCCCAAATATAATTTCATTTATTGAAGAGTTATTAAAAAATAATTATTATTATTTAATCACTTTTAACAAAACTGAAATTGAAATATTTGTATTTTGTCTCAAAATAAATGTTATAATTTCAGGAATTTTCATTAGCTACATAAATGTGCAAGATTTTAAAAATTATTAACTAGATCAAATTACCTCAAAATCAAACTTTAGACATCCTTTATCCCCATTGTACCCCATCTGCAATATGGTGGATCCTCAGTAAGCAAAACTGATAATTACTGTCTCAAGGCTCGTCTACACAACTATTTACAATATTAATATGTATATTGTGCAGAACAATTATTCATGTTAAATTCTAAATATTCACTCTGAGCTGTGCACAACCCTCCTATACATTCTTCTTCTCAATGCAGTGGCACACTGTCCATGGCATAGACTTTCAGTTATGTGCATAGGCTTTTTAAGCTCAAAGAACCGCTTTCGCCTGCTTTTAACGCAGGGGGCACCATAAGACTGTACCATAAAGGGAACAGCAGCACACACGGCAGCGCTCCTGATATATAAATCCTCTAATAGCGCAATATCAGCACACACAGGAGGCACGCGCTTTGCGCGGGACTGACAGGAGACGTCAGCCTGTCCGTTGGTGCAAAACCACAGCGCGCTAGCACCTTTACCTGTCTCAGCTTTGCACACACACACACACACACACACACACACACACACAAAAAAAAGTCATATAACATTGGATTTACATTTATGCATATTTGTTTTAAGAAACACCAGCCCGGCGTTTCATTTTGCAGTGACTTACCTCAAACTCTGACAAACTGACAGTTATAACAGCGCGTGCCTGCTCCCCAACCGTCGCTCCGTTGAGGGAAAACCGATCTTTTGCGCCGCCGACGCGATTGGATTGCTCAGCAAATAGTGGCGAGAACTCTGAACCCACACGTGCTGGTCTCCAAACCGGAGAGACGCGGTTTCGTTTGTCTTCACAGAGGAAGAGTTGGCTTCAAGCCGCACTGACAGAGACCAGGGACGGACGGTGGGCTCGTGAGAGAAGCGCGAAGACCGTTTAAAATCCACGTGGTGCGTAAAATTAACGTTTGTTCTTGGCACTTCTGCATGAATAGAGGAAATAGACGGGGGTAAATGTAGTCCCTATGGATGGTTATCAGTACAGCCACTTTTGATGCAAACAGGAGGAAAACGCTCCCTGCGAATGGCAATTTAAACGTGGCGAAATTTGACGGTGGAGTATTATTCTATGTAAACTGTTAATGGCAAGTTGAATGGTCTCAACATTGGTAGTATTAATAAACGCTAAAGTGCCAAGCTCAGACAAACGGCTGTAACCTTCACGGACTCGTTTTTGTGGTCTCCCATGGATAAGTTCCTCTTTTTAAACGCACGTCTCTCTAAATTAACAATCATTTTAATAACATAATTTTCTTCAAACAACGCTGATATCAAAAACGGCAGAGAGAAGTGAAAGATGAGCTTGACGTTTTGATGGAAATATTTAGGCTACAAAAGGAACGCGCTGGGTCAGTCACCTGCCCAAAAAGGTAAACACGCCTTTACAGATCTGAGCTTTAAACTCCATACAAAATGATGACCAACGGACCCAACATCGTTTACGAATGGCTGAAAACCCTTCAACTGTGTCAATATGTCAAGGCGTTTGTGGATAACGGATACGACGACTTGGAAGTTTGCAAGCAGATCGGAGACCCGGACTTGGACGCTATAGGGGTTTTCATACCGCACCACCGACAGCGCATTCACGACGCGGTGCAGAGGTTAAAAGATGAAGATAAGGAGACTGCAACTGGGCTTTATTTCACCCTGGAGCCGATGCCCACGGCCTCACCTATGTACACGAGTTGCATGGCAGAGTCCAAGCTGCGGGGCTCCAGGTCATGGACTGAACAGAGCAGCAACAGAGCCGGGCGCACTGTTGGGTACATGGGGGGACCTAGGAATCTGACTCTGGGGAACCGGAAGGAGCTGGAGATCTACCCCAAACTGAAACTGAAGATAATGATCAGGGATAAACTCATTAGGGACGGGAAAAACCTTGCCATGCCGCCATACTCTAAAAAGGTAGGAGTGTCTTGCATCTGCTCCTAAGTTCTGTGACACAAGTATAAACCACGTGGTGTGCCATTTTGACCCTAGTCAGATAGTTCTTTGGGGCTGTAAACTGCCTGAATTCATTCAAGAGAACTCACTCAATATAGGGAGGGACATAATCTCAGGTGTGAGTTTAGCATCCATGTGGTAGAAGAGGGGAATAAGACGGGGTCCTACTGATGGTGTTTGGCCTTAGGATGCAAGGAGGGGGGGTGACTGGAGCATTGCCTTAATCTGATTTTCAAAATATGATCAATAGCCTACTGCCTGATTTCAGACACATATAGACACACCCTGTGTTTCTAATGGCTTTTTGGGATCACTGGGGAAGCTGTCATTAATTGCCCAGTGCAGGAAATGCTTTTACACAACATCATATCCACCACTGAGAGAGAGAGAGTGAGAAAGAGCTACAGAGTGGGTGGGTGGGAGTGTGTGTGTGAATGTTATGACCCTGAATCAGAAAGTTCATTATAGGGATTTTTATTATTAATGATAATTTGCTTGAAGTTGTAGTAGTTACCAGCAACTGGGCCATGATCATGCTGGGCAAGAACTTACAGAATACATTTTCAGAAAAATGGATGCCTGCATCAGAAGTTTCAGTGTTCCAAGTGTGATCCTGTGTCTTCTGTTCCATGTATTGTAAGTGATTGATGGATTGTGGAGATGAGCATTATGGACTGTCCTGTATTTATATATATATATATATATATATATATATATATATATATATATATATATATAATGATGGTTTAAAGTTTTACTGTGGGTGGGATCAGTAATTTTGAAAAAGTATTGAAATGAATAATGATTATTAACTCATAAAAAGGTTATTGATTTTCTGGCATAAACTTCCAAGCAGTTGACAGTTCACAGAATCTATGGACATCCTGATTATTCAAGACAAGGGAGTGATAACTGTGACCTCACAGTGAAACTTGGGAAAAAAAAACAAAACAAAAACATAAAAACATTAACAACTGAAATCTGATGACTCTCTCTCTCTCTATATATTACATGGGTCATTGACAAATAAGGTTGTCTGAAGTGATAAAAAGATATCTACAAAAAATTAGTTTAAAACATGTCAAGTTCATAGAAATATAATGTTTTAGTCCATGTTAGTTTCACAAATTTTTTAAAAACATTTAAAGCATTTTTACAAAAATCAAAAACAAAAAAACAAAATAAAGAATAAATGAAATCATGTGTTGTAACCATCAAATAAAAGGCATTAAAATACTTTCCTTGCACATTGAATATACAACTTAATCATTAATTAAAAAAAGTGAAAAATAATTTGTACAAATATCAAAAAATTGAGTCAATAATAACTTATTATGAAATAACGAAAAAATGTTTTTCAGGGTTGCACCAAATGACCTGAACAAAATGTGCCTTTTCATAAAAATGTCAAAATATCGATTTATTAACAGTCAAACCAGCCCGTCTGGCACCAACAATCATGCCACGGTCCAAATCACTGAGATCAAATTTTGATACATTTCTGTTGGTTGATGTGAACATTAAATGAAGCTCCTTTGACTCATTTCTGCATGATTTTATGCACTGCACTGCTGCCACACGATTGGCTGATTAGATAATCGCATGGATGATTGTTGGTGTCAGATGGGCTGGTTTGAGTATTTCTGTAACTGCTGATCTCCTGTGATTTTCACACACAACAGTCTCTAGTATTTACTCAGAATGGTGCCAAAAACAAAAAACATCCAGTGAGCGGCAGTTCTGCGGACAGAAATGCCTTGTTGATGAGAGAGGTCAGCAGAGAATGGCCAGACTGGTTAAAACTGACAAAGTCTATGGTAACTCAGATAACTGCTCTGTACAATTGTGGTGAGAAGAACAGCATCTCTGAATGCTATTCTGAGATGCGGGTTGGCGCTGTTTTGTTTATACTTTCTCTCTCTCTCTCTCTCTCTCTCTCTCTCTCTCTCTCTGTATGTGTATATATATATTAGGGATTCACCGATATTTTGCCACTTACCTTATTTTGTCATCAGATCACTGTTTAACAGTAAATAAATCCCATTGAACATGGATTGGATCCATAGTCAGTGCCAGGATGTAATACGTGGTTGGGGTGTGGTGGGCATTTGGAATTTCGGAGACTTTTGAGATTGCAATTACCCCCCGCCCCCAATATATACAGTATATATAAAGAATTGATCATTGATTACTGTATAAATTGATTGTTTAAAGTGAGCATGAGATGCTGCGATGCAGATTTTGTGTTCTGCCCATAGTATTTAGTATTGTTATTAATATTAGTATTGAGCGTATATATTCTCTAAAACACACACATTCATACACTCACTCATCCACATTCTCACACAGTCATCACAATAGTCTGTCACACCTAATAAATGAGTACGCATGGTTCCCTCCTGTAAATAAGAACTAGAATAATGAATGGTTTCGTCAGTCTGTGTGATTTCACAAGTCAATTAGAGCGAATGAATTTAGCATAAGCCACACCATGAACATGATTTTAATACTTAAAAGCCAGTGTAGTCTACAATTGTAAAGTAAGACTTAATGACCAATGATTTAGTAAATGTTCATTTTGGATTGTACAGACATCTTGTTTTAGCACAATAACTAAGATCCTGATCCTCAAGTCAATGCAAGCATTTCAAAGGCTCATTTGGTTCAATCTGTTCAGAAAGTTCCTGTGTGTATGTGTCTGTTTACTTTGAAAAGATAAGCTCACAGCATGTGGTCCCTAAGGCACTCATTGAACATATGTTGGGACAGAATGAACAGCGTAGCTGTGTGGTGTGTTAAATTTATTGTTGATTTACAAGGCAACAATATACTGTGGTGTCAAAAAAGGGAAGTAAAAGTAATGTTTTGAGTTCCAGAGTGATTCTGAGATGACAAGCATGTTTGTATTTTTTTGTGTGTTTGTGATGTGCTGTTGTTTCATGTCACACCTTCTCTGCTTGGGCTCAAATCTATCTGCTCCCTGTCAGTTTGTCAATTCATGTGAGGTCTGAACATACATGAACTTAAATATGAGGATATGTAAAAAGTGCTGTGAAGGATTTCGCCATTGGATGCATCTCTCAGATATGATAAAATGATTAGACCTATGTCATTGCAAGAGAATATGAACATTCGTTTTTCATTCCGTAGCTACTGTAGATGGTGATTGTGAAGTGTGAAGTGGATTGTGAGAATATATTGAGAATATTTAGTGTCTGAAATGTAGACTATTTCATGTTTTGATGATATGTGTGTCCTTGAGAACACTGATTTATTTTGTGTAGACTAGACCTTGTTAAAGTATCTTTTGCAAAGAATCTTTTTAAAGTGTAGTCTTGGTGATATAATCCTTTAAAACGTTGTATGTGGCAGCAGGAATCACACAGATTTGAATGAAACCGTTTTTTATACTGCATTAAATAAATGTGATGGCATTTAACTAATCTCATTGATTATAAATTAAATGTAATTAACTGATTAATTCTATGAATTATTCAATATTAATCAATTCAAACAGTACATGTAAACATTTGTACATTTCTATAGGTGTTAATACATAAAATGATGAAGTTTGCATGCTGTCAATAAATGTTTGGGAATGTACATTTGCTAGAACCAAACTTTATGTAAGAGTACATACGAGTTCTCATGAGATCACGTTGGAAAACTGCTTGCAGCTCTTTATAGATCCTTAGACTGTGGAATGTCGTCCCCTCACACACCAGACCATAATCCTTTTCATGATGCCATGAAAGCCCTTAGGGGAGCCATAAATGCACATAATGCTTTGCTTTGCTACTGAAGAGCTTTATTTATGTAATGATGCTGTATCTTTTTTACTGGACATGATGGATACACACTTAATGTTTGTGTTATGGGCTTATTGTGTTAGCAGACTCATGCCGACTGCACGTATGCCCTCTATATGGTCTGTCTCAAACTGAACTCTGCAAGTAGATAATATTGGGTTTCATATATTTTTTGTCCAATAGGGAGAATGTTAGGTGTTATCTCACCGACTATTGAACTCAATGTCCTAGTGATTTTATTTCCATCCACTGTTCAAAATACTGCTCTGTGAAGCCTGTCAATTGGAGACCCTCCCAGTGTCTCTCTCTCTCTCTCTCTCTCTCTCTGTGTGTGTGTAGCCTTTGTTTTCTCCACTTAGATTTTGAGGGTTTTCTGCCTTAAAACTATGCTGTGGTGGCTTAAGTTTTGTGCACATGAAGAGAAGATTCAGAGATACAGATGGAATGTGATCATAGGGCTTGCAAATGGCTTAGAAATAGACTACAACCAATATATTTGATTACATTTTGTATCGGTTTGATTTTGTATGTGTCAGCGTTAGGGATTTGAATTATTAATCGATAATTGATTGATTGTCCTAATAATTTTGTTTGTTTATCGATCGGCTATTAATTAATTTCAGAACAAATGCATTCACTAATCATGCCAGCAGACACTGAAAAATCTGTCTATACAGTCATCCGACACTAGTGGGCGCTAAAGGAGGCACTGCTGCTTGTCTGCATTACAGAAGAAGAACTACACAGATGCTGATGTTCATTTCTAGAGGGGATCCCTCCCATGCCAATCTCGTGAGATTTTTATACAGCGTTAATTTGAAGTCGCAAAGCAACGAGGAGAGCTCATAAAAATTATTTTAATTTTCTGTTGCGATGAATAGTCAATCTTGATGACCAGTTCAAGCTCTAAAAATAAATATTTAACAAATTTTGAGTAAGTAGCCTAGAAAATGACTGTTTTAGGCTAGGTATGCCATTTTTTAAATCTGCTAATTAGGGGTGAAGGCTATTTTCAACAAGGTGCCGACTGCTTAGCGGGTTAAACTATCTTTTATTCTTTATGCACGACATGTTTGGAATACATTACGTTTAGATTTGAACCCATGGAAAAAACACAACATGTCCGCATGGAAAAAAAACACATCCATACCGTTTTTACACACAAAGCTATTGTGGCAATATTTAACTGTCTTTAATTTCTTTGTGTCCACCAGACTATTTGAGTGCAAATAAGCTGTACTGTGTGGCAGGTATGTACAACTAGTGTAAATAGTCACTCTGTAATAATAGTAATAATGCTATATTATTGATATTATTGACATTTTTAATGCTCTCCATCAATAATACGCTGAGGTGAGCGGAAAAAGCACTACATTATCTGAATAGAATGCACATGCGCGAGAACTTGACGTAAGAGGGATCCCTTCTAGACATGATCGATGCAGATTATTCACTTCCTCTCATGTATAGTATAGATGAAGCAGGCTCAATGTAATCAGTGTTGGAGTGTTTCTCTATAAAGTAAAATGAAATTTTATGCATTCACCGCGATTAGTTTGTGAAAATACAACATGACAACAAGCACTGTTGATCTGCCGGTCTTCTTGTTTCATCCCAAACTACAGTTACATCAGTGATCGCTAGGAAAGCATAAAGGCACATTCGTCTGACATCTGAATGATGTGATTTGACCTTCAAATAATGACTTTCAAATATGGAATTTATAAAAAAAAAAAAAGTCCAAAAGGTCAGAAATATCCCACGATCCACATTTTAATTAACTCAAATATGTATTTTCTATACAAGTTATTATAAACAGTCATTCATTAACAGTAATTAAACAATTCACAAATTCATACTAAACATAGCCTAAATGTATTACAATACACTGAACTAAAATATTTTAAGATGAAAATACCAATACTTGCATCTCTTAAGTGTATTAATTTAAATTATATTTAAAATGTAGGCTACATGCACATATTATTTGGAATCTACCATGTGCGTTTTGTGGTATTAATGTTAATGATTTATCAGTTCATTTATTGTAAATTTCCATGACAGTTGATTATGAAAATGGCTGAAGATTGACATCCCTAGTCAGCATTGTCATGTTAACAGAATGCAGATCTCTGAAATCAGAATGATTAAAACAGGCTTTATATCTCTTAGACTCCACTGTGTTCACCCACAGATCTCCCACAATGCTTCACTTCCATCAGACAGCTCTGTTGCTTTTTAGTGTAGCTGAACCCTTAGTCAGTGAGCTTAACAATGGACAGAGAATGTCTGATTTCCATTATGGGCATTAAATTTACAGATATTCTGTCAAATGCTGATACTGAAAGGTTCACACTCTTCAGTTCTGTTTGCTTTTGCTTTAATAGAGGTATGATGCCTATGATGCCTTTCTATAAATTTAGAAATAGTATGCAAATGCCTTGGGGAATAATAATGGCCAAATAATATAGAAATATATGACAGATATTCTAGCTGAAATGTAAACTAAAGAGCTGAAATTGATGTTATGCTTTTTCACAAAGGACTTTATCCTCAAAACAGTTTGCACATAACTGATGATAGAACCATTTACATTTATGCATTTGGCAGATGCTTTTACCCACAGTGCACTTATTACAGGGACAATGCCCCCAGATCAACCTGGAGTTAAGTGCCTTGCTCAAGGACACAATGGTGGTGGCTGTGGGGATTGAACTGGCAAGCTTCTGCTTACCAGTTCTGTGCTTTAGCCTACTACGCCACCACCACTCAGAACCTGCAGTCCCAGAAATGCATGAACTGTTAAAATGTATAGGTGCCTTGAATGCACTGTAAAAGTGTCTGCCAAATGCATAAATGTAGGCTAAATGTTGCTTGTATGACAGTGCAGTATATGATGACTCAACAAGTCTGAGTTTCAACAAAATTACCTTGCACAAATTAGCAATCATGTGGCAGAATCACATCTCTCAATACACTAAAATAACCAACCATATATCGCATAGGGCATAACTACATGTACAGATGCAAGTAGTATTAATACAGAAGGGTACCATATGGCACAAATAATCTCATGTCATGTGTTATCAGCTAATCTCCAGGTATCATTTAACATGCTTAAAAAACTGTCATAAATAAATGCAAACACGCAAGCACACAATGGAGGATAAAACCTGAAAGTGTACTCTGAAAGTGCCAACCTGTATAATAAACACTTTACACTTACACTTTTGTTTTGCACTCTTGCTGTTTGCTCGAACCATTAGACTCAATTCATTGTTGTGCCATTAAGAGTTAATGCAAGGTTTACAAAGTGAGACAGAGAGATGAAAGATGAAGGCCTCTTTTCTCCTTATTGAACTCCCCACCTGTTTTGGAATTATATGAGACTTCCATATATGTTGCCATGGTGACATTTACATAAACACATTTCTTCCAAGGGAGGAAAATGGGGGTTAATGCTATCTAATTACCTGTGATTTATGACGCTCTTTGACAGGGCCTGCTCAGAGCACATTTATTCAGCTTTAATCCCTATTATGCCATTATTATCTACATTAAGGGTTGTGTGTGTGTGTGTGTGTGTGCGCGTGCACCTGCACATGGAGCTGTGCTTTTCTTGCAGAAAATAAGATTTTGAATCCATATGTGCTTTTCTGTGATTTTTGAAAAAGTGCAATAATGACGGCTGATTTTCAAACAGAAAACGTGGGAAGACAGATGAAATGGGATGGGGCTGTTGTTGCTATGGCAACATTTAGATTTTGTGCTGGGATTGTGAAGGGGTGGCTGTTTGTTGATTTCACAATCCAGTGATTTCTACTTCTAAATATTAGATTAGTGATATCATATCACAGCATTTTTGGATTTGAATGACTTGCTACATTTTTCTTCCATTTTGTTAGCATACTTGTTGGTTTTGTGTACTTTATGAAGGGTTGAATACTGCTGGTCTCTGTGGTCTTGTATGTTTGCAATGCATGTTTTTGTCTCTGCATGACACACACACACACGGATGATGTTCGCACTCAATCAGCATGCGCTACACGGACGGATTTAAACGTTCTGCTCCTTCTCTATGTTTACATCAGCATCTCCCGCTGAACGTGTTTTCATGCGTGCCATCCCGAAATGTAGACAGGGGAGAATACAGTGGAGGATGCGTTAGTACGGCCCTGGCCCTGGTACCTCGGTGTTGATACTAAATCGATACTTAGGCAACAAAGAAAAAGCCTCGGATTGATATGAATTTACACAGAAAATGACTTGATTAAAATAAATGCATAAAGTCCTACAGATACAAATTCAGCATTTTCAGTTTTAATTTTCTGGATTACATGTTAAATGTTTTAATTAAATGTTATGATCAAATGGTTTTTAATCTAATTAATACATACAGCTTTAATCAAATTAAAATATAATAATATATTTTTAACAAATTTTATTTGTGATAAAATAAAATGGTGCACAGCTTGACAGTATTAATGAAAACATTAATGAAAAAAAATCTGATTACCTAAGGCAAGGCTGCTATGGCTGAATCACAATGCTGTTAATCAGTACACTTGCTTATGTGATATTGCTTACAGATGATAATAATAATAATAATAATAATAATAATAATAATAATTTAATATTATACTGTTGTTATGTTAAGTATTATTGCTACTTTTTGAATATTACATTTTAAACAGTAGTTATCCAGTTGAATCAAGCTTTCATTTTAGCAAAACTTTTATTTTGACAGACCTTTGAGTCCTTCCTTTTTTTTTTGACGGGTTAGTTATATCAAGCTTCCCAGTAATGCTGTAATACTCCCGTCGTGACTCAGAAGTTTAAATCTCTGAGCTGCACCGGAGGAGATTTGAGTGTTCACAGCCATTCATACACTAAACACACAGTGCATTAAAATCAAGCACCAGTGTGTGTTGCGTTTGTGCGTTTGTGTGTGTGTGTGTGTGTGTGTGTGTGTGTGTGTGTGTGTGTGTGTGTGTGTGCGTGATTGCTTGTGTGAAGTAGATCATAGAGTAGAGCGGCACCTCTTGTTCATTCTGTAGCATGCAGCGAATGTGAATGTATATTTAATTACATGACATCCTTTTGCTGTTTAATGATCACACTTGGCCATTTAAATTTTATTTTCAAGTTGTCATTGATTTAATATCAAAACAGTCACATCTCATAGCATTTTGTTAATGGCAACATACTGTAATATGGTACCGAACTTAGCAAAAAGAAGATATCGTACCACTTAAATTTTTTTGGTATCGAAATATTTAGTTAGTACCGGTATACCACGCAACCCTAGTCAGTGTGTTCCCTTGGTGCAGTAATCACACTCAATCTACACAGTTTTCTAATGTTGATGTGCTGGTTACTGGAAGAAGTTGGGTTTTTGTGTTTTTGCAACTTGCCATATTTCCACAGATGGAGCCATTGAAATTAAAATGAGAAATAATGGCTTAAGCACTAATTAAATCAGATAATTTATTTATAACATTATTTACTTTCTACTTGATTATTTAATATCTCATTATGCTCTGCTTCTGTGCTTCCATTCTGTCAGCCCTGCATCCATGAGATGTGACCTTGTTCTTTATCGTGGAGAAAATTTACATTTCAGGATGCATGAAGGACTAAACAAAATCTGTAATTGTAATTAGGAAGTGGTAATGAGAGCTATCTAATGAAAGAAATTATAATGGTTAGGTGTTTCTAAAATAAAATCTTACCAAAGTGGTGAATCTTATATCACGATATCACTAATTTAAATCACAATATCGCTATATATATCACGATATAGTTACTTTTTTTTTTAAATAAATAAAAATTGGTTTATAAATTAAATAAATATATTGTAATGCCTATTTTTTTTTTTTTTTTTTTTTATCCAGTAATTTAATTAAATAGTCAGGAATAATTTAAGAGTTTAAAAAAATGAATTGGAGGTATTCAAAAAGTAGTAATCAACCTTACCACAGAATTTCACATTTCAGTCTTATGTTGTTGACTAGTATTATTATTATTATAAAACATTCCTCAAGAAACTGTTGTAATGCAACATAGGAAATAATTCATCTTATTAATGAGTATAAAATATCCTTCCTATCCTTGATTAAAAAAAAAACACTTCATTTGCTCTTTAAGTCATCTCTGTAGACAATATTTGAATATCTGAAAGCAAAGCCGGTTTGTTTTCTAATATCTAACATAATTCAAACTAAATTTTATAAAGGGTGATGATGTGTAGTTAAAAAGTCCACATGACAGATGACACATAATTGTTGGCGCATGACATTGTTTTAGCTGTTTTCCTCATCAATGTTGGTTAGAATGTCAGGCTCTCTCACGATTTGAGATGTTTGACTTCCTCCATGTCGCTTTAAGGTAAAAAAAAACTCAAAACTCAATAGAATTCAAATGGGTCACGCAAGTTTTGAGGTTTGTTGGTGATAAAGAGAAACCGGATTGAGTAACGGCAGTGATCACATGCTCCGTGTTCTCCAGTCTGTGGAGCAAAATCTGGAAGCCTGCTGGAGTGGTGCTTCAATGACACGATACACTGCTGCGTGTGTGAGATGAGAAACATATTCAGAAAGCGAGAAGAATGTAATTGAATTTACTTCGGTTGCCCAAAATTTCACTTGAGCGGCTGCTGAAAAATGGTCAGTACCTGAAAAACCCTGTTTCTTCAATTCTCCCAGTCTCGCGTGAAGCCGCCCCGCCTTCCTCCTCCAATTCTCCAACAGAATGTGTACCGCGTACGTGTGACGTGAATAGAATTAGGTGCACATTTCTTGCCATGTGGTGGTGATTTTGTATTACCGCGATACTGACAATAATCCAAAATATATACCGGTTGCCAAATTTCTACCAGATTATACCAGTATATCGTCTACCCCTACATGTATTTGTACCAGATTCATGTACTCTTTTTCTTAAACTGGGCAAAGTATTCAGAGCATTGTGTTGAGAGAGCCCATAAATAAACCACCTCTTATACAAAAGAAATGCAATCTAAATTAGCCATAAAGATGTTTCATGTGCTATAATTTATCAAAAAGCAGACAGATTGATCAGGCAGTGGATCTGATGAAAATGCAGCTCTACGTCTGAAACCATTGAAAGATGTACTGAATCATTTATGTAACATCAGAAACACTGCAAAGGACAAAAATGATATCAGAGTAAGATATTGTTTGACATTTATGGTGTCACTGGCCTCAACATTCACATGCTTCATTCTGCAAGAACAATGTACATGTTCTTTAAAGAGCCAGAGGTCATGGCTGAATTGAAGGTCTGAGAAAAACAAACCTATTTGCAGTTTCAAGCAAAAATGGCTTGGCAGGTGTTAGATGCCTTAGACATGATGGAAATGGGATGAAAAGGTCAAATGTTGTAACATTTACAGTGCATTTAATCAGATACAGATTGCACAGCACTGTTGCATTTTGTCACATGCATGATTTCGGTATTTGCTAGCAATGTTTCAATGCTGAATAATATGGCTGAGGAAAAGCCAGTTAGTTTAGTGTTCTGGTGAGAAAAGAAACACTCCTCCACAGAAAAAACAAACAAAACAAACCTCTTTGGTAAGTCCACTTTGATTGTCTGTTGCCACCATAATAAATGTAGCCTATGTAGAATGACACAGTGTCACTAAATATTTTCACAACTAGACTGATCTCACAGTGAAATTGGAAACAGTAGGTTGACTTTTCTTTAGATAGAATCAGTCTATGCTGAATGAAATGCGAAAGTGTTGTTGGGCATGTGGGCACGTGTGAGCTCTCTTTTTTGGAAGTAATGTCCACGGAGGGGCGCCAGAGGCGGGTTGTGAAGTGTGTTGTTTTCAGCTGCACAGGCCCTTAATACAGTGAAGAGGAATGCATATTTCATACAACCTAAAAAATTTTATGTAATGCGATTGCGAATGTCATAACTTTCCGGTTTTAATGTGGGATCCGAACCCGGGTCTCCCACGCTGCTGATGCAGTGCGATTCCGGTCACACCACAAGGGAAGGTAAACACTGGAGCTGATGCAAAAATGACTGATAGGAAATGGCGCTTGTCAGTAAGTGTGAATGATGTGGCCGACCCTAAGGAACTTAAACTCTCAGAAACAACATGCTGACTTCCCGTGTGATCATATTGTCACAACATGATGTGGGTGTTGCATCAGGCTAGGCAATGATCAACCCTTTCAACAGGATGACTGCTTCCTATAATACACAGTACCAGGGTGGGCATTTTTTATGGTTATCTTGTGAAGGAATGAAGAAAGAGGATTATAATTAGGTCAATAAAGTCAGAGGTAAGAAAGTATGAAAAATGTGTGCAGGTTGCTGTGGATCAAGTCATTATGTGACATGTATATTTATATATTCATGTATATTTCTGTAAGGGAAAAAAGGAAATTGAATTGACTATATTTTCTCCTTAAGGAGAAGACTATGAGGTGAAGAAAGATTAGATCCCCTTCTCCTGAGTGGACTTCTACTGATGTAGAACAATAATGTCACCCTGCTTTGCCCATATATACAATAATTCAGTCAAATATGTGTTATTGAGAATGAGAGTCTAAATAGTGTGTGTTTTCAGCATGAACTACATTAAAAATGGGCTGTAGTTTTATAAATGGGTCAGGCATATTTTAGAGGAAGAAACTGACCCAAGTTTATCTTAAGTTTCTTTTGTTCGTATTTTTCACTGTTTTCAGTTGGCCTGATGAAGCTTGCTTGATGTCTGTTCTTGTGCATAGGTTGAGTCATCCATGGAAATGCTTGAGACCTTGGCACCGGAGATCAAACATTTGGCTCTGGTTCCAAAATGCAATACCTTTTCTGTTTTAAAATGAGATACAGCACCCAATCAATTTCACTAATGTGAGACAATCATTTCAACTCAAGGAAATGTAATACTCTCAGTGGCTTAAAGGTGCAGTATGTAACAATTTTCATGTAATATTCACCTTTTTTGCTAATGTGTGAATGGCTTGTAATGCAACTTAAACTAGCCCTTCCCGGACTTCCTAGGCTGCCTATTAAAGCCTGTGGACTGATTTTCATGCGAAGGGAGCAGGTCGCACATCCATAGGATGTGCCGTTTATGCGCGCTCCCGCGTGCCTTGCCTCAGACAGTAATAGCTTCTCTTCTGCTATTCAACAGCGACAACAAACTGCAACACTAGGTAATGTTATCTTAGAGATGGAATCCAGCAAACGTCCGGCTCCCAGCACAACACTGACTCCTACACAAACTCAGAGTAAGCCAAAAAAAAAAAAAAAAATAAAATTATCTGCTGAATCCCGTCTGGCTAAGTGGAACGTGATCGTAGTCGAGCGAAAACTAGAGTGAACATCGGCAGGGCATTTGATTCCTGGAGGGACCTTCGTTCAGTTTTGGGGATCAAAACTGACCCTGAATTGGCATTCTTCTTATTGGACAGGTAAGCTTACAGTTGTGCTCAAAAGTTTGCATACCCTTGGAGAATTGGTAATATATGTACCATTTTTAAAGAAAACATGAGTGAGCAGGCAAACACATTTCTTTTATTTCTTATGGGATTCATATTCAGTTGTAGGTTATTACAGAATGGCACTATCATAAAACAAAACATAGCAACAAAGAAAAAAATTAAATGACCCCTGTTCAAAAGTCTGCATACCCTTAGTTCTTAATACTGTGTATTGCCCCCTTTAGCATCAATAACAGCGTGCAGTCTTTTGTAATAGTTGTCTATGAGGCCCCAAATTCTTGCAGGTGGTATAGCTGCCCATTTGTCTTGGCAAAATGCCTCCAGGTCATGCAAAGTCTTTGGTCGTCTTGCATGAACCACATGTTTGAGATCTCCCCAGAGTGGCTCGATGATATTAAGGTCAGGAGACTGTGATGGCCACTCCAGAACCTTAACCTTTTTCTGCTGTAACCACTGGAGGGTCAACTTGTCCTTGTGCTTAGGGTCATTGTCGTGCTGGAAAGTCCAAGAGCGTCCCATGTGCAACTTTTGTGCAGAAGAATGCAAATTGTCTACCAGTATTTTCTGATAACATGCT
The DNA here is from genome assembly GCF_019703515.2 of Myxocyprinus asiaticus. Lineage (NCBI taxonomy): Eukaryota > Metazoa > Chordata > Actinopteri > Cypriniformes > Catostomidae > Myxocyprinus > Myxocyprinus asiaticus. The sequence goes on from NC_059368.1 coordinate 16,267,629, forward strand.
GCATTCATCTTGCCATCAATTTTCACAAGATTCCCAAAACATCAGTGAGCCACCACCATGCTTCACAGTGTGGATGGTATTCTTTTCACTATAGGCCTTGTTGACCCCTCTCCAAACATAGCGCTTATGGTTGTGACCATAAAGCTCTATTTTGGTCTCGTCACTCCAAATTACAGTGTGCCAGAAGCTGTGAGGCATGTCACGGTGTTGTTGGGCATATTGTAACCGGGCTTTTTTGGGGCATTGGCACAGTAAAGGCTTCTTTCTGGCAACATGACCATGCAGCTAATTTTTGTTCAAATATCGTCATATTGTGCTCCTTGAAACAACCACACCATCTTTTTCCAGAGCAGCCTGTATTTCTCCTGAGGTTACCTTTGGGTTTTTCTTTGTATCCCAAACAATTCTTCTGGCAGTTGTGGCTGAAATCTTTCTTGGTCTACCTGACCATGGCTTGGTATCAAGAGATCCTCAAATTTTCCACTTCTTAATAAGTGACTGAACAGTACTGACTGGCATTTTCAAGGCTTTGGATATCTTTTTATATCCTTTTCCATCTTTATAAAGTTCCATTACCTTGTTACGCAGGTCTTTTGACAGTTCTTTTCTGCTCCCCATGGCTCAGTATCTAGCCTGCTCAGTGCATCCACGTGAAAGCTAACAAACTCATTGACTATTTATACACAGACACTAATTGCAATTTTAAAAGCCACAGGTGTGGGAAATTAACCTTTAATTGCCATTTAAACCTGTGTGTGTCACCTTGTGTGTCTGTAACAAGGCCAAACATTCAAGGGTATGTAAACTTTTGATCATGGCCATTTGGGTGATTTCTGTTACCATTATGATTTAAAAAGGAGCCAAACAAATATGTGATAATAAATGGCTTCATATGATCACTCTCCTTAAATTAAAGACTGTTTTTTTTTGCATGATCAGTCATATTTGATGACTGAAGAGAATGATCCTCTCTTTATACTAAAAGTCAGGTATACAGGATAAATTTAAGCAAACACGCTGGTTTCTTATTCGTAGTACATATGACATACAAAACATACAATAGTGCAACATAACAGTGCAGTGCAACAGTAAACTGTCTGGTATAGTTCCGGTAGTATGTGTGTATCAGTATGCTATGTTAGCTGATAAGTAGTTTTAGTTTAGTCTCAAAGTTTGTTGTAAAACAAACATAACTGTGTAATTTTAATTATGCTACCTAATCTGTCAGCATGATGCCGGTGGATTACGTTCAGCCTCTTTGTACGTTACGTTATTGTTTTGGCTGATGCTCGCTTGCTCACGTCCCTATGGAGCGTGTGCACGAGCACAAGCAACAGGTAGCTGGCTGCAGTTCACTTAACAGCCACAGGTGTCATTATTAACAAGGGTTTCTGAATCTTACATACTGCACCTTTAAGGTCAAAGCAGATTTAGAAGACAGAACATTTTGTTGATTAGTGCTAGAGACAACATGTCTTACCCGAGGGTGTGTAAACCAGTGTGAACCTTCTGCGACGCCATGGCAAAAATCCATCAGGGTCATCAAGCTGCACAGCACTGGTATGTTTAAAGCCCAAAGGATACTTCGACTTTGACACGAACGCTCAGCATCTGCGTGCAGTCGAACGTGAGCCTGTCAAATATACTCCATTTGAGTGTGCGCATACACAGGCGGTTGGCACATGCACGCTATGACTGGACGAGACACTGGACTATTTCACTTAAGGAGTTTAGACCCATAAAAATATCTTCAAAGTCCGTCAGACTCGAGTTGTGCAAATGCAGGTATTTCCAGACCTCCTCACACGTGTTCTTGACGTGCACATCCACTGTTGACATTTTAACCTTCATCTCCTGTTGTTTACCAGTGATTACACCTTCATCTAGTGCATCTTTGTGACAACAACGGCTCAAATGTGAGTGTTGCCACCTTTTGGACCCACAAATTAGTGCACATTAGGTTTGCTCCGATACCAAAATTTTAGCTTCAGTGTGATACCAGCCCTGGTACCTCTGTATCGATAACCAACTCAACATATATATATAGTGTGTGTGTGTGTGTGTGTGTGTGTGTGTGTGTGTGTGTGTATATATATATATATATATATATATATATATATATATATATATATATATATATAAAATATATTTTTATTTATTTATTTTTTTATTTTTTTTGTCTTACTGTACTGGCAGTTTTTATAGTCAAAACAAGTGAAAAAATCTACCAGTGCTGAAGAAGTATTTAGAATACGTTATTGACCTTGAGTAATCTTAACGAAATACGTTAAAAATTACATTTTATAGCATGTATTCTGTAATCTGTAGTGGAATACATTTCAAAAGTAACCCTCCCAACCCTATATATATATATATATATATATATATATATATATATATATATATATATATATATATATATATATATATACACACACAGAGGTGGGTAGTAATGCACTACATTTACTCCATTACATTTACTTGAGTAACTTTTTGAAACAAAATTTACTTTTAGCGTAGGTTTAAAAGTGGGTACTTTTTACTCTCACTCAAGTACATTTCTAATGAAATTTTTTTACTTTTACTTCTTTACAATGGGTGGCATTCCTGTCATTACATTACTGGGTTTAATTTTAATTAATGCATAATTTATTGAGAGATTATTGAATGGGACTTTTATGAGAGCGGAAATTCACACAGCTGCGCGTGCTGCTGTCACAGACTGTCATGCAAGTCATTAGTGCTGCAGCATCAAACTCTTCAAAATGAAACACTTTCTTCGCTCCGCACAGTGAAAAAAATAATAGTTTCGTCATGCAGTGCCTTCATTTAACACCAAGACAAGCTGATATTTCAAGATTAAAATCACAGCTCCAACTTAAGGCAGCACACTGAGGTAAATTTTGGCTCTAATCCTAATGTGGCTCTAATCCTAATGAGATGGTCATTTTTAGGGTGATAATGTAACTGGGCTCTTATGACATCAGTTTTTAAGTGTACATTTTTAAATCAGTGCAGCAATATATCAGTGCGCTTTGTCCCGCGTCCTGAACGTCATAAGCAGTATTTACGCATTTACCCCTCACGGGGGTACTGGCAACTATCGCAGCTACTTCAGGCGGATTAACTGTATAAATCCATGTAAACATCCAAGTTAAGTGTAAATCACTGCCATTCGCGTGACCAACAACTGGAGCACAAGCAGACAGCATTTCTGTGCGTGCACAGCAAGGTGCGCGTGGCGCTCACATGAGAGATGTGTGGGCGCGAGGTGATCATATGGATAAGAAACTGGCTGTGTCAGCAGTCATTTACTCATTCACTATTTCCTATATATTGAATGGCAGTTAGTGCACTATATCTCAGCTATGAGTGAATGAAATGAGTGAGTGAATTCGGATGCTGACGTATACACAAAGCGTCGGATCTCTGAGGCTGTCGCAGAAACAACCTCGCATATGACATTTTAAAATACTTGGACCTTACTTGTTATTCTTATTAAATAATATATTAATACAATAAATCTTCATTCTGTTTGTCATTTTTAATATATAATAATAATATATAATGATTTGTCAAAAAGTAATTTAATACATTCAGCATGAAAGAAAACATTGCAGGAGTGAAGGAAGCAGTAAACTCCCAGCTGGTATGTCTTCCCCATGGTGGATTGTGGGCAAATAACCATTGTCGCGTGTACATCAAATGTACACTTGAAATTAGAGTGCATTGCCAGTAATAATGAGTGAACAAAGTTACAGAATTCAGACACTCCTACAAAATGGCAGACACCCGAAATAGTGCACTATATAGTGGATAGGGGCGGTTTCAGACACAGCGATTGTTCCACGACCAGGGTTGGTGCCCTACACACTAGGCTGCATATATGCATTTAGAGAGTGGCGGTACTGCTGTACAGAACTAATGATCTAAATACTTACGACACTGAAAACTGTAACTACACTGAAATAAGAATCCACGCAGGACTTTAAAGGCTATGAAATAGCTAAAGAAGGAATTAATGAAACATGATCTTGCTTTGGTTTATATTTCAGCATTATATATAATGTCCTTGTGGGACATTTTCACGTTTTCACTGTAATAATTACTAGAAATGTTTCCAAACCTCTCTTATTGACAAATTCATCCAGATCTGACAAGAGCCCTTAAAGGGATAGTTCACCCAAAAATTTAAATTTTCATTATTTACTCACCTTTATGCCACCACAGATGTGTATGACTTTGTTTCATCTGCTGAACTCAAATGAAGAATTTCTCAGCTCTGTAGGTCCATACAATGCAAGTGAATGTGTGGCAACATTTTAAAACTCAAGAATTCACATAAGTCAGCATAAAAGTAATCCATAAGACTCCAGTGGTTAAATCAGTATCTTCAGAAGTGATGTGATAGGTGTGGATGAGAAACAGAGAAATAGATCACTTTCACATTCTTCTTCTTGTGTTTTTGGTGATTCACATTCTTCTCTGCATATCGCCCCCTGCTGTCTTGCAAAAAATGACAAATATTGATCTGTTTCTCACCCACACCTATCATATCACTTCAGAAGACATGGATTAAACCACTGGAGTCGTTTGGATAACTTTTATGCTGCCTTTATGTGCTTTTTGGAGCATCAAAATTTTGGCCTACAGAACTAAAATATTCTTTTAAAATCTTAATTTGTGTTCTGCAGAAGAAAGGAAGTCATACACATCTGGGATGGCATGAGGTGAGTAAATGATGAGAGAATTCAAATTTTTGGGTAAACTATCTCTTTAAAGTGATAGCTCAACCATAATTTAATATTCTGTCACAATTTCCCTACCCTCATGTTGTTCCAAACCAGTGTGATGCTTTGTATTATGTGGAACACAAAATATGTTAGAGAGAATGTTAGAGACTGACAGACTCAGTCACCATTCACTTTCAAAATATGGAGAGAAAAAAAAAACACATTCACTGAAAGTATATAGTGACTCAGGCAAACATTCTGTCTAATATCTCCTTATTGTGTTGCATGGAAGAAAGAAAGTCATATGGGTTTGGAACAACATGATGGTGAATGATGACAGAATTTCCATTAATAATAATAATAATAATTCTGTAGTACATGTTCAATGTGTATTATGTAATGGAATATACGGGAGTAAACATCTATTATGTAATTTGTGAAAGTAACGAGTTACTACTTGAGTACTCTTTTAATTGGATACTTTCTTACTCAAGTAATTATTTATGCTAGTACTTTTACTTCTTGAATAATTGTACTTTTACTTGAGTACAGTTTTTAGCTACTCTACCCACCTCTGTATACACACGCACACACACACATGGATACTATTAGACACACTGCATGGAAATCAAGCATTAATAGTGGTTGCGTTTGTGCGTGTGCCTGTGTGTTTGTGTACGTGCCTGTGTGTGTGTGAAGGAGATGACAGGGCAGAGAGGTGCCTCTTATTCATACTGTGGCACGCAGCACATATGACTGTATATTATTTCATAAAATTACATCCTTTTGCTTTTTAATGATCACATTTGGCCATATAGAGGCTTTTTTATTATTATTTTCAAATGGTCTTTGATTTAATCTCAAAACTCTCACATTAAATTACATTTAGCTAATGGCAGCATAATTTAATATGGTAACAAAATTATATCATACCGTTTTAAATGTTTTGGTATTGCGATATTTCGTTAGTAACAGTGTAATTCCAGGCGCATGCTCATTCTGCGCGTTCAAAGACGCATGGTTAGAAAAATCGGGCTGCACGCGTTCAGTGCTCAAGCACTCTGCTGAGGACGGGAATTGCGTCACGCGTCCTGAATGTTTGATTGAAGTATACTTTGGGCTTTAGAGAACAAATGTTCTAATAGATGCTGTTAGGCTGTCTTGTTAGCATAGATTTGCTGTGGTTCTGTCTTGCTGTGATTCTGACAGGGAATCTAATTGAGTTGAGCACAGAGGGGGTCAGAGGTTTAGGCTGCATTTGGTGTGTAATTGGTTAAGCATAGTTCACCCACACACACAATACACAGCTCTCGGACCTAGCTTGTTTTATTTATTTGCTAATCACAACTGACACTCAAAGCAATGACACATCTGTTCACATCTTCCCGCGTCTTGCACTCTCTCTCTCTCATCTACTTATACTGTGTATTTATTTTTCTTCCTATCTCTTCCACTGACACACATTCAGAGCTGATGTGCTGCCACAGATGCTTTTGCTTGGTACCATTCCATCCTCTGGTATTACTTGTTTTGTTTTTTGTTGTTGTCATTTTTCACTGTTTTATTTGCTATTACATTTACATGAGCAGGGACATTATAAGGGGAGGAGACGGACCACTTATGTATGTGTGAATGGGATATCGTAATGCTAAAAATACAGTTGTAGTCTTGCCTTTCAGTTAAAAGGCCCAATCACCTGTCTGTTAACTCAGAAACCTGTATGTGCATTAGCTTCACCAGTCTCAACAGTTTAATTGTGTGTGGTTTAAGAAGCACAACTTATTATACCATAACTGTCTAGAGGCGTCACAAATATGGCCTCTAAATGAACTGACTTTGCTTAAAGTGACTTTGAGCTACTCTTTTTTTGTCTTTTTACTCTTTAGCATGTAGGGCAACTCCATCATATTTCCAATATCAAATTATCTTTTTTATTTTGCTTATTTATGATCTTTGATCACAAGCTAAGTGCAGGTTTTTGCATGCCTCGAGATTGTATCATGTTTACAGATAGAACATTTTTTAATTTTCTGTAGTGAATGAAGCACATAGCTTACAACCAGCTGCATATACACAGTGAGATATTACACTGAAGATGTGGCATGCAAATGATCAACATAACTCAAAATAGGCCAATCGTCCTCAAGGGGTTGCAAAATAGCACAGTGGCATGTACAAACTGACATGCACACAACCAAGCACCAAGGATCATTAGGCACGTTTCCTAATTTAATAAAGAATGTTAAGCCCTCAGGCAAAATTATCACTAGGAATGTGTTCCTGCAGGACTACTAATGTGATTTAGGAGCTGATAAATGTGATTGATGATACTTTATCATTAATGCTTTGAAGATGATATTCTGCTCATCACCTTAAATAAAGGTTGTGCTACTCACAGAGTGGGTCCTAGTGATGGGAAGATCAGATCATTTTACTGACTTGGATCTTTGAATCTCATTCAGCAATATGAATGCATCTTTATTCAAATCATTTCGTTCATTTGTTACATAACCGCCGGATAGGCTTTACAGGAAACAGAATTGATTAGTTCACCACACGATTCGGTCTTCAGGTACAAGTCTTTCGTAAATTTTTCTCGTGACAGCCGCATAGGTACCCATAGGATCTGTACAGGAAAAATCATTGATTAGTTCAACTCACGAATGGGTCTTCAGATCTGAGTCTTTCGTTCATTTGTCGCAAGGCTCCGTTTAAAGAAGACAAGCGATTTGTTCACGAGAGACAATTACTGGTCTTTCCTTAATTGTTCTCTTTAAAGCTTACAGTTAATTGTGTTGCAGTTGTTTGTATCATGATCAAAGCACGTAGTGTAACAATAAATTATATTTTAAAATCAAAGAATTGTTATGATTAATTATTTTAATGTATTTAATGCAGGAAGTGTTTACGAGATATTGTCTGCCAAGTGAAAATTAAAGTGAAATGGTCTTAGACGACTATCAGTAAATTCAAAGGGAAATTATGTAAGGCATACTTGATTTGGGTCTACAGTTCACAATAAGGATGAAGGACATAAATCATACAACAAGGGGATGTACCATGAGGGAAAAATGTATTACAGTTGATTCAAAATCAGTTAAATAGTCAATTAAATAATATGGGGTTTTCTATTAGCTTTGTAGTCTATGACATTTTTTGAAGAAAAGATACAACTTGTAAATCCATTATAAACAGTTTAGGGTTGGGCTTAAATTTAAGGCATTGCTTTATGAATGTGATTTTCCCTGTCATATTGATAAAGTTTAAAGCATCAACTAACACTTTATTACCAGATTCAATGTTATGGAAAAGAACCATCATTACAGAATTATTCACAAAGTTATAGACTACAAGCTATAAAGATACTAAAATATGAGACCAGAAACGCTTTGTGTATCTACAAGGACAAAAATAAAACCTAACAAACCGCTTGTATTTAAGGAAGGTTAGGAGTATGAAACAAATTCTGTTTCCAACACAGAGCTTATGCAGCTGTCTCTTGTTAAATGAATGAAAGACTCAGATTCGAAGACCCATTTGTGAGGTGAACTGATCAATTCTGTTTCCTGTTCACATCCTATGTGGCTGTCACGTGAAAAATGAACGAAAGACTCATACCTGAAGACTGAATCGGGAGGTGAACTAATCATTTCTGTTTCCAGATTTTTGTTTTGTACAGATCCTATGGGTACCTATGAGGCTGTCATGTGTCAGATGAAAGACTCAAACCCAAAGACACGGGAGGTGAACTTATAATTTCTGTTTTCTATACAGAGCTTATGCACCTGTCCCTCGTCAAATGAACGAAACACCAACATGGATTTTGCACATGCGCGGCCGCAACAAAATGAACGAATCACTCTCTGCGACTACTCGTTCGTCCGAGTCATATAAAAGATTTTGAATACAAAAGAGACATTGTTCAAAATGAACGAAGCGTTCATGAACAACCCATCACTAGTGGGTCCACCAAAATAATCCACACAAAAATTGGGAGTAAAGGGTGGTGTGTAAATGCATGTTAGTATTGTAACGGAATAACTGCCTCTCCCTCACGTTGATTCAAAACCTAGTGAGTTTCCTACCTTGGGAGCATTTTAAGGCATCATAGGTGTGCTCTTAAAGCTAGACAGCAAAATATGCTGCCTAAAATGCTTTCTTTTGGCCAAATTCTAAGGCAGCATCACATGTGTCCTCATTAGATAAAGCAATGTGAAGTCCAAAAAGTGTTTAGTAAAAAGATGGTATACAAAATGTGAGAGAAATGTTAAATGTAAACATATTCATTATTCGTTATATAACAAAAACGATTGATTAAAATACTTCTAATTAAAAATGGACTATTTTACTCGATATTTGGGTGCTATGTACTTCTGTGCTAACAGAGTACAGTATAGCGTTAGTTTAGCAACAGACTCTCCACAGTGTGTATCAAGGTAGTGGCTTGCTCTTCACAGTTACATAAAAATGCTGTACTGTAATGATGCAGTTTTGGCCACTCAGCAATGGATGACTGGCCATCATCAGAGTTAATGCACATGGTTATACATTTTATTATTTTTTTTATGTATTTTTTTGTTGGTCTTCTTTAGCTTGTTTTCTGTGTGGAACTACATAATGTATGAATGTGGTTACTGTGTGTGTGTGTTTGTGTTTGTGTATGTGTGTGTTTTGTTGGGAGGAAAATAGACTCTGTGGGGTGGGGTCATTATTTACCATTAGGGAAGAAGAGAGAAACAATAATAGGTGCCTTTCAAATTGTCCAAATTTTGGGGTCTGCGTGAGTGTGCATTTATGTATGTTTGTGTGTGTGGGCTGTTGAGATTCAGCCTGATGACCAGCTGCCTGCTGGATTTCAAAAACTCCACTGCCTCCACTCAGAACACAGATGTTCAGTGCCCTTTGTTAACTAGAAACACATCAGTGACTGCTTATGTAAGGCCTGTGATGGCAATTATTGTAATAGCAAATAACTCTGAAAGCAATTTCAATTGTGTTCAGTGTGATTCCAATAAAGGATCTATATAAGAACATGTGTTTGGTGCAGAAGGTCATTTTAGTCTTTTTCGTATGTAGTCTTTGATACATTCCTCCTGAACCTGAACCTGAATCTCATTTTAATGTGGTTTATTGCTTTAAAGATGCAGTTGGGTGGGACAGGAATACTGCAATCATCAGACAATGGTTACCTTTTAAAGCATTAAACATTTTAATGAATTTTAACAGCTGAGACAAATGAAGCTTCAGAAAATACTATCATATATATATATATACACAGGTGGCCAAAAGTTTGGAATAATGTACAGATTTTGCTCGTATGGAAAGAAATTGCTACTTTTATTCACCAAAGTGGCATTCAACTGATCACAATGTATAGTCTGGTCATTAATAACATGAAAAATTACTATTACAATTTTCTCATAAAAAAATCCTCCACGTGCAGCAATGACAGCTTTGCAGATCCTTGGCATTCTAGCTGTCAGTTTGTCCAGATACTCAGGTGACATTTCACCCCACGCTTCCTGTAGCACTTGCCATAGATGTGGCTGTCTTGTCGGGCACTTCTCACGCACCTTACAGTCTAGCTGATCCCACAAAATCTCAATGGGGTTAAGATCCATAACACTCTCTTCCAATTATCTGTTGTCCAATGTCTGTGTTTCTTTGCCCACTCTAACTTTTCTTTTTGTTTTTCTGTTTCAAAAGTGGCTTTTTCTTTGCAATTCTTCCTATAAGGCCTGCACCCCTGAGTCTCCTCTCTACTGTTGTACATGAAACTGGTGTTGAGCGTGTAGAATTCAATGAAGCTGTCAGCTGAGGACATGTGAGGCATCTATTTCTCAAACTAGAAACTCTGATGTACTTATCCTCTTGTTTAGTTGTACATCTGGCCTTCCACATCTCTTTCTGTCCTTGTTAGAGCCAGTTTTACTTTGTCTTTGAAGACTGTTGTGTAAACCTTTGTATGAAATCTTCATTTATTTTGGCAATTTCAAGCATTGTATAGCCTTCATTCCTCAAAACAATGATTGACTGATGAGTTTCTAGAGAAAGCTGTTTCTGTTTTACCATTTTTGACCTAATATTGACCTTAAGACATACCAGTCTATGGTATACTGTGGCAACTCAAAAACAAACACAAAGACAATGTTAAGCTTAATTTAACAAACCAAATAGCTTTCAGCTGTGTTTGATATAATGGCAAGTATAAGTTAAAAAAAAAATGTTTAGCCTAAATGCCTTGACACTTTTTCCAACACATGAGTAATTTGAAACTGACACTTTATATCTCTGTGCTGTATATGTATGTGGTAGCGTACATATATAGGTGTACAGATTGGATGGTATGGCAGAGTCCATGTGATCAGAGCTATTCTGAGTACACACACACACACAGAGAGAGAGAGAGAGATTTTTCGCAGTCTGCTGAAGAGGCAACAATTAATCAAATTGGATTAATCAGTTGATTGACATACAATATGGAACTGCCAATAAACCCCTAATGATTTACTGACTTGAATATAATTTTTTTTACATTTATTTATTTGTTTGATTGTTGTTTTACTGTAATTTATTGTAACTTATGTTAGCTATTCTGTAAAACTAACTTAACTGTACACATTTATATGTATATTGTGATGAGGAGGAGGGCGTGGCCGGGCCGTGAGGGTGCACGGCCGGTGCAGAGTCTCGTAATCAGCGGGAGAGAGAGATAAAGGTGAGCCAGAGATGCAAGTTCGAGAGAGAGAGAGAGAGAGAGAGAGAGAGAGAGAGAGAGAGAGAGAGAGAGAGAGAGAGAGAGAGAGAGAGAGAGACGCGGCCGCTGTGTGTGTGTGTTTATGATTGTTTTATGTTGTTTTAAGTTCAGTAACGTCATTAAAGTTATGTTGACTGTTCTGCCAGTTCCCGCCTCCTCCTTGCCCATCCTTTACCCGTTACATATATATACTGTGTGTGAGTGTGTGTGTGTGTGTGTATATATATATATATATATATATATATATACAGTACTGTGCAGTACTGTGCTTTGGATATATGTTTATATCCTTTTCCATCTTTATAAAGTTCCATTACCTTGTTATGCAGGTCTTTTGACAGTTCTTTTCTGCTCCCCATGGCTCAGTATCTAGCCTGCTCAGTGCATCCACGTGAAAGCTAACAAACTCATTGACTATTTATACACAGACACTAATTGCAATTTAAAAAGCCACAGGTGTGGGAAATTAACCTTTAATTGCCATTTAAACCTGTGTGTCACCTTGTGTGTCTGAAACAAGGCCAAACATTCAAGGGTATGTAAACTTTTGATCATGGCCATTTGGGTTATTTCTGTTACCATTATGATTTAAAAAGGAGCCAAACAACTATGTGATAATAAATGGCTTCATATGATCACTATCCTTAAATAAAAGACAGTTTTTTTGCATGATCAGTCCTATTTTCAAAATCAATGCCAAAATGTCACAATTTCTGCCAGGGTATGCAAACTTTTGAGCACAATTGTAGCTAGGTAGATAGATATATAAAAAGATAGATAGATAAAATGATTTTCATAGCATTTCCCACGGTAACATAAATGATAGTAAAATATGTAATACTATGAATGACAGTTCATTTGAAGAGCTCTGAAGTGGTTTTGATGTGCCTCTAGTGTTTGATGCAAACAGACACTGCACTTGGCACAGCCTACAATTAGTGTTACAATAAAGGACTCTCTTACTTAAACACACACACACACCTTGCACAAAACAAATACTGACAGTGACACACACATGCATCATCCTTGCTTGTTAGTGTAAACACTCTGCAAGGCAGAAGCAATGCAGTCACATACAATGCTCTACACTAGACTAGCATTGTGTTTGGTTGCTCTCTTGGGAGTTACATGCAAGATTCTTAAGTACTTCTGCGAATGCACATCTTCTGTCTTCAGCAGTATCTATTTAAAGCTTGATTGTAGTGTATTCAGTCATGTACAAACACTTAGTTGCTCAAATTCAGACTTCCACACACAATCAAGATATTCATAAATAATATTTTATCACTGATCATAAATCAAAACACACTGGATCTATAGCAGTTCACTCTTAACAGACTAATAACCTAAAAACATTGGTCTTTCTAATAGCTATTTATTATGCAGCATTATTAAACACATAGACCTTTTTTCTCATTCATTGGGCATGCTGTATTGTAGGCTTTCACTTCTGAGACTCATTATATCTCGCAGCTAGAACATTTCCTCTTATTGCTGGAAGACTTGAATGCTATGAGAGCTCGAAACTATAAATGTCAGATGGGTGAAAAGGGCAAGGGGGCATGAGACAGAAAGACCAGATTTAGACCCATTTGATCCATTTTCCAATGTTCCCCTCATCCCCTTTCCCCATCATATGATGAGGCATATGTGACCTGTTGACCCACACTCTCGAACACCCAGACAAAATTAAGGCTTTCTGGCTAGGGTTGCCATTTCAGACAGCACATCTATATTTAAGGATTATAGTTTTTATTTGTACTATATCTAGACTGGGAATACTGTGATGGTCTTATATTGCATTTATTAATTGCTTAGTATTGCACAAATGTGTTTGGAATGATAGAACAATAGTAAAGGCATAATATCCTCTACAACAATAATGGCAACAAAAAAAAAAACAAAAAAAAAAACATTATTGAAAATTAATCTGAATTTTTAGTTTGGGTTGAGGTTGCTTTGACTCTCCTTTTATTTGTTTGTAATCCATTGGTGGAGATGACTCTAGTGTACCAAGCATCCAAGGATAATATCTAAACTGACTGAGCTCAGTGGTCAAAGGAGATGTGCTAGTGACCCATGACTGGTTGTTGCTCAGTGATGCGTGTGCATTTCCTGTCTGTTGTTGTGCTAATTTTTTTAGAAAGTGTGCGTGCATTCCGATTTTCTCTGGTCAGCACTATGAGTAGAAAGTCATTAATCTCTCTCTTTAATGACCTTTATCTGTGTCAAGTCATTTTTATTTGTATAGCACTTTTCACAACACACATCGTTTCAAAGCAGCTTTACAGAAAATCATGCAATAACAAAAAATGAAATTGTAATATCTATAAAGTCTTAGAGTCTTCATTGTGTAGTTTGATTAAATATGATTGTAAATTGTGTATACAAATTAAATAATTAAATAATCATTTAGAACCCTTGTGAGCAAGCTGAAGGTGACTGTGGCAAGAAACACCAAACTCAATAAGATGATGGTTAATGGAGAAAAATAACCTTGGGAGAAACCAGGCTCACTGTGGGGGCCAGTTCCCCTCTGGCTAACCAGCATGAATATAATGCCAGTATTTGTTATTTATGTGCAGTGCAGGTCATGATTTAAGATTAGTAAACTAAGTGTGTTAAGGTCCAGTGTTTTAAAAAAAAAAAAAAAATGTATGGATGACTAATGTCTTTGAAGTCCATCCTGCATTAATTGCAGAAGTTCACATATATGCATTGTCCTTTGTTTGTTGGCTGATGAAGGCTTTTGTTGGCAGTTAAATGACAAATGTGATGCAGGCAGAGATCAATGAGGTGCATCACAGTTCAACCGGCAGGTCATTTCGGTGAGGTGCGGTGGGGTCCATCCTATGTCCAAGGTTCAGGCAGTGGCATATGAAGTATCCGATGTCTTACAGTTGGAGTTGCCATCAGTTCATCCTCTGAAGTCCATCGTAAAAGACTGAAGTGATGTCTGTCTAGCACCGGCTACATTTAGTCGTCATCACTCAGAGACACAGCAGTGGAGTCTGACACCGAGCAGGAATGGAGCTGGATCTGGCCGGCTCTGGTCACCTCGGGATATGAATCCCGAGGTTGAGACATGGAAACAAATAGAATAATATTAGCATGGATGTCATTACATTTTATGCAGTTATAGATCATGATAGATGTTTCTGGTTCCGGCAAACCTAAATAAAGCAGCCTAATTTTGAGTTGATGGATAAATTATGTGTATGCCTGGCTAAATAAATGAATCTTTAGTCTAGACTAGAATGCATGAATTCATTTTTCGGCATCAGCAACAGAGAGAGCATGTGTCGTAACTTAGCAGTATTTCTGAGGTGGAAGAATGCTGTTCTACACACATTGGAAATTAGATTTTCAAAGGACAGACTGGTAACAAATATAACACACAAGTTCTTCACTGTAGAAGACGACGTAACAGTACATCCATCGAGAGTCAAATTATATTTCAGCGGCTTATTTTTTGAGGTTTTTGGTCCAATAATTAGTACCTCTGTTTTGTCGGAATTGAGTAGAAGGAAATTTCTGGCCATCCAATCTTTGATTTCATTGAAACACAATTTGGAGAATTGTGAATTTTAGCTGGGTTTAGAAGAAATATAAAGCTGGGTATTGTCGGCATAACAGTGGAAACTTATTCCATGATTCCTGATAATGTCTCCCAGGGGAAGCATGTATAAGGAGAAAAGCAGAAGCCCTAAAACTGATCCCTGTGGCGTTCCATACTTAACTTTTGTTTGATTTGACAATTCCTCGTTTACACATACAAAGTGGTAGCGGTCTGATAAATAGGACCTAAACCATGCTAATGCAAGTCCTCTAATGCCAACATAATTCTCCAGCCTATTCAAGAGAATGTTGTGATCTATCGTGTCGAAGGCAGCACTAAGATGCAAAGTGCAGTCTCTTCACTCTGATGGGGCCTAAATCCTGATTGAAATTGTTAATATAAACCATTTCTCTGGTTTATATGAACCCTACACTAGGACACTATTTTTCTAGTATTTTCGACATAAATGGTGGATTTGAAATCGGTCTGTAATTAGCCGATTCTCCAGGATCAAGCTGTGGCTTCTTAATAAGTGGTTTGATAACTGCCATTTTAAAGTTTCTTGGGACATGTCCTAAGGATAGCGAGGAGTTAATAATATTAAGAAGAGGTTCTGAAATTACAGAGAATACCTCTTTTAAGAGCTTAGTTGGTATTGGATCTAACATACATGTTGTGGCTTTTGATTTTTTGATAAGTTTTGTTAGCTCTTCATGACCTATGACAGCGTAGGATTTTTTTGCTCGTTTGCTCATGAGGAAAATTATGAGACACTGTTTTCTGAGGTGCTGTGACAGTTGATTGCATAGTTCCAATTTTATTTGTGATTATTTCAATTTTGTCAGTAAAGAAATTCGTGAAGTCATTACTCTTGTGCTGCGACGGAATATCTGCTTCAGTCGATGCTTTATTCCTAGCCAATTTAGCCACAGTATTGAATAAACACCTAGGGTTATTTTCTATGAGTTTGCTAAAATATGCTGACCTGGCAGCTTACATGTAGCTACAGACACTATCCTTCCATGCACCACTTGCACTCCATTTTCCGAGCTGCTCTCTCGAGAGCATGAGTCTGATCATTGTACCATGGTGCAGGGCTTTTTTCTTGATTTTTATTAATCAAAGGGGGCGACATTCAAGAGTGCTAGAGAAGACTGTACTTAAATTTTCTGTTATTACATCAAGTTCTTCTAGACTTTTTGCCTTACTGAGTATATGAGACAATTCTGGAAGATTATTAGTGAAGCTTAGTGGTCAAAAGCATGATGTAGATTGAGTGACATTAGCTGATCGCAGCAAACAAGAAACAAGGTAATGATCTGAGATGTCATCACTCTGCGGTAGAATTTCTATAGTATCAACATCAACTCCATATGACAGAATTAAATCTAGCATATTATTATGGCGATGAGTTGGTCCTGTCACATTTTGTCTGACTCCATATCGATAAATGTTAATCCCAATGTGTTATTTTCATTATCTATGTGAATGTTGAAGTCACTAACAATTAAAGCTCTATCTACATTAACTACTAGATCTGATAGAAAATTTGCAAATTCACCAAGGAAATATGAGTACAGCCCAGGTGATCTATAAAATGTAGCAAGGGCAAAAGGTAACAGAGATTTTTAATTTTATATCTGACGGTGTCACATTAAAGGAGCAATATGTAACATTGACATCAAGCGTTTAAAATGGGTACTGCAGTCCAAATTCAAAATATTGTAGAGAGTTGTCTCCCCTGCCCCCTCCTCCCCAGACTTGAAGCTCATGCGGTTTGCCAAGTTGAGGACACGCAACAGGAATGAGCAAACCGACAATGGCAAGCGACGAGCCTTACACTGTAAGTTGATCAGCTAATGTATACGTTTGAAATATTTTTATTGTTTGCAAATTATAAACCAGCTCATGTGGATTTTTTATATCTCAGATGAGGCTCGTGTATATAACAATAACCTGTGGGAGTAGATTCATTTAAACTAATATATTCATCTGGTTTTAGCCAGTTTTCAGTCAAACAGAGCGCACCCAAACTATGATCTGTAATATTTTCATTTCAATTAGTGTTTTGGTAGAAAGAGATCTAATGTGTAGTAGCCCTACATTTATATGATGTTTACTTACATTTTTTTTTTTTTTTTTTTTTTTTCAAGTTTGACCTTAATCACATTTTTCACATCACATTTAATCAATGATTTAGTGTGGGGCTTGTGTTTGGTAGTTTGGGGAACAGACACAGTCTCTATATGTTGTCTAGGTGATACAGTCTCTGTGTGTTGTAATTTATGTGACCTGTGTGACGTCTCAAGGCAGCTAGCAGACGTTCGGGCTAACCAGTTTGTCTGCTTCCTGACCTGGGCCCCGATTAGTCAAATACTATCATTATTAAGACTATGAGCCAAATTACTAGAGAGAAGAATGGCACCTTCCTTGGATAAAGGATAAAATGATGAACGTATAAGAATAAGAATAAGCAATGCTAAGCAGGTTAGCAAGCCACAAACACTCATGCAGTGTGCTGGCAGCAACCGGAACAGGAAGTTAAACACAGAGTAAAATTATTTTGAGCCTTCCGAGATCTTGCTAAATTTTTTTTCTATTTATGTTCTTTGTCCAGAATGGCTATGCAAATACAGACATAGCCGTTTTCCACTGACATGGGTGGGTGGGCTCCTTGGCCGGTGCGATTTCTCGAACTATTCCGTGCGTTTTCACCAGTGTTGGGCAAGCTACTCAAAAATGTAGCAAACTAAGCTACCAACTACTCAACAAAAAAAATTAGTTAAGCTAAGCTAAAATTAGTTAAGCTAATCATATTTACACATGCAACATATACAAACCCATGTGTTCAAAATGAAAAATCACTATTTTTACATTTTATTTTTCATATTTATACTACTACCTCTATAAACTCATGCCCATTTGAACATAAATTCCTTCCTAAAAACTTGTACATACACTATTCATCTTATCCTGGAATTCTGTGTCTAGCTGTTTCTGTATGTACTAGAAGCTTCTGATCAGAGGCCAAATGGCTGTCGACATGGAACCAATAGCTTATGACCTCATGAGAAAAGGGATGTGTATTGGATAAGTGATGTCATAAAGAGACACACACTCTGAGGTCGACCAGGTTAAGTAATTCACAGACTGAAAGGAATGCAGATAGTGAGGGGGCACCAACATTGTAAACACTCTCCCCAGTGGCTCGTTTGTGGAAGACTTGTTTAAGTGAAAATCATCGGTTTAAAACATAAAGAGGTCATGTTTTCATGTTCTCACATGTTCTCTCTCTCCCTATCTAAGTTGTTTAGTGGCTGATTATTGTTTTCATAGCTATTTTTTTAATTGCTGAAAAGGAAGCAAATCAATATCACACAGATTTACTTTGTTAGTTGCAAGCTCCTTGAATGGGAAAAAGCCTATATCAAGAAATTTTAATTCACCGGTAATTGCACAGATTTTATAATACAATACTTACAAGCACTAACATTCTTTCTTCTCTATCCAGTAGGGGTGGGTAAAAATATTGTTTTTTCGAATAATCAAAATCTTAATTTGAACGATCTTGATATCGATTTTTAAATCCCAAGATCGATCTTTCACTCAGTGCTCAACTCTCCACTACAACGAGAGGAAATCACTCACATTTGCAACAAAAAACTAACCAAAAAGTGAAAATATTTGGCAACTGGCTGGTAAATGTTTACATTTCACTCACCAGTAATTGTGTAGTTTCACAGCGGTTGTTCCGTGTAATGTGTGTACAAGGACAAGATCCATGCAACCCATTTGTCATTGAATACTGTCTCTTTTAATATCCTTTCTGTTCTTTACAGTCAGTTGTTGATCTAAAACAAACAAAAAAACACTTAATTCTAATCATGCATCGCACAGATGAGGTAAAGCCATTCGAGTCCTCTCTAGTTAACATGCGCTCATTTAAAGGCGCCGTTTACAGAAATGCCATTTTTTTTTGTTAAAGAGACAGTACCAGTTTTAGCACATGCTCAACAAATACATGTAAATACTTGTAAATAGTACAAATTATGCAATTTAACAATACATATGTTACAAAATAATATATAAAATATAATATCTTATTTATTGATTGAATACATTTATTCATTTAAAAAAAAAATAAAAGTAATAAAATATCATTAGTAAAATTAATATTTTCCTAATGAACCTAGTTAAAAGGTCCCCTGTACAATTAACAGCATTAGCTGGGAGAGTATTTCTTTTATATGTAAGCAAAAGGGACATTATAACTGAAATAAACCCATATGAATCGAATCGAAATCAGAATCGAATCGAATCGAGAGCTTGTGCATCAGAATCGAATTGAATCTGGAAATCTGTATCAATACCCAGCCCTACTATCCAGTTTATATAACTACTGTTTATCAAAATGTGTTTCTGTGTCACTTGCATTCTGATCGGCACTCGAAAAAGCGCTGGATGATTCATGGAAGCAGACAATTTGAAGACCGTTCCAGCCTTGTCTGCTCAGTTGGCCAAGGCTGCACAGCACCCATGGCACCCGTTGAAGCTCCAATGTAGTGCATCTGTCTATTGTGTAGGTCTAGGCCTATGTCAAACAGGGAGAATTTTTGCTCGGCATTTCTAGATTAATCTGTTGTGCTTTATGTCTTGTTCAGTCTTGTTGTGCTGGTCGGATTCTGGTTTCCCATTATCAGACTTCAACCTCAATGACCTCCCTTCCTTGTGACACATTACCCACAATTCTCTGATATGACCTCCATCTGATGGAGGTTGGCATTTGAAGAGCACTTTTCCTCCTCTCATCAGAGGTGTTCTCTCACTGTCACATTCTGGAAAGATCCATCACATAACATCCCCTGACCCCATGCTCTGTCTCTCGCACTTGTCCGGCAGACAGGCCGATATGCTGCCAATATTAGCAGCTCAGTAAATGGCTTGTGTGTGACTGTGACTGGAGTGATAGTCATTCATACCTCCACAACCTTCATGACCACATATTGTCAAGGAACGATGCTTTCATGCCAACAATATGACAACCTAAATGCCAACATCTCTTTATAAATAAATAACTATTAATTGAATTAAATAATACATTTTCTTGTGTAAGCATTTTTACTTATCAGTAATGTTTTCCTTAGCAAGCACCACTATTACTATTGCTCAAGATTAGGGATGTTAACAAACCCGTGCAACTTTTTGAGAACAGGTGGTCAGATTTATAATTTTTGGCTGGTGGATGATAAAACAGGAGAAAAATTCCATAGACTTGTGTTAAAAGAGGCACTTGAGCCATATCTAAGGACCAGAATATCATAGATACTTGGGCTCTTTTGACTTCCAGTAAGAAACCTATCAGAACATTCTAGCAACCACCTAGCAACTCCCTAGCAACCACAAAAAACAAAACAAAAACACTTTGCAATTGCATAGCTTAACACCTTGGAAACCATCCACAACACCCTTCAATGGTTACTCTATCATTATTGCTCTCTTTTTTTGTTGCATGCTTTCCTCTAAATTTATATATTTGTCAGACATGAAAATGGACTACTGATCTCAGGCCAGTATAAAATTAAAGCTTCACCCGCTCCTTTCTGTACAGTCTGTCTAATCACGCTTGTGACAGACACCACTGATCAGTCATGTTCATGTAGATAATTTTAAATGGGTCAGTTGTTCCCAAATGCATAAACATGGACAATAGACTCATATGAAGACGCCATTCGGTGTCTGAATCTGAGTGGCGCCCTGTAGACGGGCGCTGAGATTCCCAGAGCAATTAACCTAATTAAGCCCACAATTCTGATTGTTAATAAAGGCTGGAGTACTGAAGAAATTACCTGTCTTAGCAGCTATCTAAATGAATGTGTACACTTTGCGTGTGTGTAAATGTGTGTGTGTGTGTGTGTGTGTGTGTGTGTGTGTCTTTGCAATTTCAATCTTTCTGTATAAGTTAGTGTTGCTAACTCCTGTCTCCTTTTTGACTGATAGGGTTTAGAGAGCTTGTCAGAAAGCAGACATTAGTTTTCTTTAAAGCAGGAAAGGTAAAGAAAAAAATCCTGACCATTAGCCTGTTGCATTCACAGTTAAACTATCGAAATGCCTATCTATTTGTTTGAGTGTCTGTCACTATCTCACCTTGGGCCACCTATTTCTCTGTTTAAATTTAATGCCCATCAGTGCCTGGGAGGTCTCAAATCCAAGTGATATTAGAATGTTGTGTCCATCACAAATCAAAGGAACATAAAATAACTTGTACTGCAGCCAGCAAGCCTGTATGCTTACTTTTTTAGGTGTTAGTACTGGTGCTAATGAAGTAAAAAAAAAAAATCATTAGCATATTACATTTTATTGGCACACAGAAGAGTAAGGTTGACATGGTTTATTTTTATTTTTCTAATTATTTATTAATATTTTAATCATTTCCAACTATAATTTCCAACTAATAATGTTGATGCAATATATTTCTAATGATTTGAAATAATTTCAGTTTTTATTACTATAATATTCATCAAAAGATTACGTTAAATCATGGTACTTCAAAACCATTGTAAAGGAAGTGTAAATTTCCTTGACTGGCCATTTGCCCCGTCTACCACAAAATATGTATTCCTGCTATGTAATTAAACAAATCAATAATACTTTTTTTTTTATTTAATTTTTTTTATAAAAATCATTTTATTAACATATTAATTGTAATGATTTAAGAAAAGACCACTGAAAAACTTCCTTCAAACCAACACTGCAGTAAAGATAGTTTGCGATTTGAAATTCAGACTTCAATTGTCTATAAATTGCGCTGTGGTAGACGTAAATAATGTTTCATTTTATTCTCCATCATCCTCCGCTCCGCAATCAGTCGTTTATATTTTACGAATCTTCATTTTCTAATTGAAATAACTCCAAAAGTTGAACACCTAGGAGACTGAAACCACTCTCATCTTGACCAGTCTGTCGCAATTGGGGAAGAAGGCAACAACAATGAACTTATGTTGGTCAATGGATGCAAACAGTTTTGAATAATGAAACAGAAAGCCAAACTCTCCATCCATCCATCCATCCATCTGATCTTATATAGGTTTGCGGGGTGAACTCGGCTGCATAAACGTTCTTTATTTCAAAGTGCGCTTTCTTTCCCTTTAATCTGGTGTGCTCCGCTCCGTGTCTGTTGCAAGAAGGTCAGTGTAATATGAGACAGACACATTGGGTATTAATTTATAATGATAATTGATTCTTACATATTGTAATCGATGCATCAAAATTTTTTTGATAGATCGATGCACCGCGATGCATTTTTCCACCCCTATGATTTTGGAGGGAAAATTGCCCTTCATTGCTGAGTAAACTGGCAGAGGTTGGCAGAGCTTCTGCTTGGGTTAGGCCGGGACACCAAATCGACATATCAGCCCTCTGGGCTTTGGAGGGGTCACAGAGGAAAAGGTCTACAGTATGTGGCTACCAGTACTCTCGAGGATACAAGAAGAGAGAAGGAGAGAGAACATAGTAACCTCACAGAAAAAAAAAGAAAAAGAAAACACCAAAAGATTTTAAAAGGGAAGAAGATATAGATATTGGTTTTGAGGGTGATGTAATGAATGTGTGTGTGTTTGATATCTGTAGTCTCAATGTGGTTTCAGTGTGGTTTCAATGTGGTGTGTGTATGTATGCTTGTTCCAGCTATGAATTTCTCTCTAAGAATCTCTCAATAAAGGGAAGTGCATCTTCATGCCGATAGTTGTTCAAACATCTTGTTCTAATTTCAAAGTTTGCATCTAGAAAGGTTTACTCTAGCCACTGGCTCCTGAATGCAAAAACCAAAAACACATTGATTTAGTTTGCAGTCTACATTAAACCCATTCTCTGCAATCAGTTTTTCCCCACAAGACGTGATGCAATCATGTGCTGACTGTATGTTGTTGTTCTTAGCAGATACCTTTTAAAAATACTTAAACAGGTAGTTAAAGGGCAGTTCACCCAAAAATAAAATTTCACTCATTATTCACCCTCACCCTCAAGTCTGTATAAAATTTTCTCTTCTGTGGAATTCATAAGGAGATGTTAGGAAGATTGTTAGTCTCACCATTCACTGACATTGCATCTTTTGTTTTTTGTTTTCCAAACAATGAAATTGAATTGTGGCTAAAACTAACATTCTCCCTAACATCATCTTATGAATTCTATGGAAGAAAGTCTTACTGGTTTGGAGCAACATGAAAGTGAGTAAATGATGACAGAATTTTCATTTTTGAGTGAACTATTACTTTGAGTACAAGACTATATACTCACCAGTTACATTTAAAATGGTCATTTAATGTTGACAAAATGCACCAAAAATGTTAACATGAAATCCTGAGAGAACCTTGTAATATATAATATAAGATAGATAATAATATATTTTCATCATATGTATATTATTAATATTATTGTGTCTATATTGCTGTATTATTATTGTTTATGTACATTGTTACATATTTATTAAAATTGACTGATTCACATGGCAGAAAAAATACCTGTATAGTCAGATGGAGCTCAAGAGATGAGAGTTTCTGGTAGCTTTTCACAAAGGATTTTTTGCTATTCCGGCATCTTGTTGCTGTATTGCTGCTGTAATATTACAAGGGAGCACCATGATATGAAAGGCAGCAAAACTAGATTGCTCCAACGCCCCGTGCTTGCAACTTTGTCTGCATTGTTGTTGATTATGAGTGATAGTTTTATTGCATTGCTCACTTACAGAAACGAGAGAGGGACGCAGAAGAGCTGATTTATTTTTGCAGATTATGGAATTACAGTTTTATGCAAAGGCAATATTGATTTGATTTGTTATTCTGTATGGATTAGTTTACCAATTCTCACCTATATATTAAAGTCAATAAAATAGTGCAGGAATTCCCTGCATTATGAATGTGGAACATGCAGGAATTATTAACATTGTCTGAATTCTGTGCAAGACACCTGCAATCTCGCACCAGATTTCAGGCCCTGGCATGTGAGAGATTATTGTCTGGAATTTGTTTAATTTTTTGATTTTCTTTCCCCTCATCCAGTTGCAGTCAGAGCAGTAGAGTGCTAATGTTTGTGAGGGTAAGGTTGTGTTTTGTGTGTGTTGGTGTGATAGATAAGATCAGTTGAGGGGAAGTGAGGCCACCAGAGAATTATCAGCTTCTACCACTGCCAATATATAAAGAGACAATTCAGTGCCAAACACAGCTGCTGAGGTAAATTCCACATGGGGTGGAACACCACTCTTGTGCAAATATGAGATGGCACCCCACCCCAAACACTCTCTGTCCATGTCTCCTGCTTTCATTCATTTGGATGCAGAATTTCTAGGCTATCCTTATGAGGACTCTCCATAGACATAATGATTTTTATACTGTACGAACTGTAGATTCTGTCCCTACCCCTACCCTTAAACCTAACCCTCACAAAAAACTTTCTGCATTTTTACATTTTCAAAAAAAAACATTGTTTAGTATGTTACTTAAGCAATTTGAATTATGGGAACACTAGAAATGTCCTCATAAATCACATTTATAGCATAATACCATTGTAATGCATGTACCAGTTTGTAACCTACATTTTTTTCCACGTAAACCCCCAAACCCGCCCACACACACACACACACACACACACACACACACACACACACACACAGAGTCAGTGTTATATAAAAAAAAAAAAAAACAGTATAACAGTATTTGACATTCAACATATTAGAAATCTTCTCAGCCATTCAGTCACAAAACTGAGAAGGAGAGACTATGATCTTCCTCTCTCTCTCTCTTTCTCTCGCTCTCTCTCTCTCTCACACACACACACACACCCACACTGAGACAAACTTGCATTCATCACTTTTATCCATCATAACCAGCTGCATCATATGACGAGCGACAGGACATTCTATTTTTGAATGGTTTCTATTTCTGCGACGTCGCGCCGTGCAGCCCAGTCAACAAATGGGTCTAAAATCCTTCTTACAAATGTATATTAAAGCCGGCATCTCACTAGCCAGATCAGAAGACCTTGATTTTGGCCAAGGTTATCACACATCTACCGAATGTTGTGCTTGAGGTCTCGCTCTCTTCAGTTGAAGGTCTGTCACACAACACCAATTCAGAATGGTGGAGAAAAAAAAACAAAAACGCCCGACCATGATTTGACAATTAGCTAAAAATGGCTGGGATTTGTCTTTGTCTTCATATCGATGTGCTCTCTGCAGAAAGGACTCTCATACATTCTGTATATTTGATACTACAGATCAGTTTTCCTGTGTATACATTTAGTCTGAATCTTAACTGGCTTCACGATTCGATTTGTTTACAACTGGAAGGGTAACAATTTGATTCCCCTTCAAATCAGTGCAATAACAGCCCCGAGCCTGTCTTTCATGTTTGTTGACATGTTATCACAAATAAACTCTGCTGTTGCTATGTGCTCGAGTTTGTGAATTAATTTCTGGATCATAGTCTCAGTCGGGGACGATGGTCATGTGGTTGATGCATCCAGTCTGTTATTAGGTCTATAGTGTGCGCTTGGCTTTAGGATATGCATGTCTGACCATTTGTTTCTAGCATCTCACTTTGTCTCTGGCACTGACATAAACTCTACTGCACTGCTGTGCTTTAAGTTGAATTCAGAATCAATTAAGTATTTCTGAGGATGGATTCGAACCGTTGGTTTTTCAGAATTTCTTTCAGAGACTCGTGTGTGTGCTGTACGCGTGTGCGCAAGAGAAATCACCCCTCAGCCAGAAAAATCTATAATGTACACTTTTAAATGTATGTTCTCCAACTCTGCAAATGATTCAGTAGAACAACTGTTTCATCAGATTCACGCTTGGTTTGCACCACCTTGTCATTTTAACAGAAAATGTTGACTATATTGTGACAACATCAAATATACTTTGCATCAGGGAAATTTCAACTAGTATGGCGGATCAGAATAGACCATGTTGGAAATTTTACAACTCAGTCCATCAGATATTTGTAACACAACCTCTGTATGTGACTTGTAACACTGGCACTTGTGTGTCAACAGCAAAAAAAAAGTCAGAAAATATCATGAACAAGAACACAGGTCAGCCCATGTGAGGGGAGAAACAAGCCCTGCATCTCACATACTTTCCATACAAAAAATTATGTGACAGCAAAAAAATATCAGGAGAGTTTGTCACTTCCTAGTGCTTGACACATGTGCAGAGCGCTAGATGGAGATCATGATCGACAAGGAGACTGCTGATGTCAAGATTTATAGTGAAAAAGAAGTAACATTTTAGTCTGTTCTCACCCAAAACCAATTGGATCGCGTCAAAGGACATGGAATAAACCACTGGTGTCATATGGATTACATTTATGCTGCCTTTATGTGCTTTTTTAGTGCTTCAAAGTTTTGTTCTCAATTCCCTTGCATTGTGTGGACCTACAGAGATATTCTTGAGATATTCTTCTAAAAATCTCTGTTTGTGTTCTGCAGAAGAAAGAAAGTCAGACATGTCTGGGATGGCATGAGGGTGAGGAAATTATGAGAATTTTCATTTTTGGGTGAATTATTCCTTAAGTTGTGCCCTACACAAGTTTGATGTGGTTAATTGTCCAAATAAACAAAGAAAATGAAAAGATAGAACTTACACTGTGATAGGTGTAAGTTCAAATTAAAACACATAAATCACACCTACAAATACACACACACACACACACACACACACACACACACACATACACACAGAGACACACATCCACACACTTTTTACATGAAGCCATGCTTTGATCATTTGTGCTGCACATTATGCTCAGATATGCTTGTTTTCAAATAGCTCTTACAGCGCATATTAGAGGTTACCACAACAGTGTAAGAGTCCTTTTTGGGTACGTGTTTGCATGTGAAATTGTGTCTTTGAGGCATAATTAAGGTCTTGCCTCCATTTACGGGTTCATAGAGCAGTGAACAGATCTTTGATGTGGTTTTTCACAAAGGGTGGCAGATTCTGTGGCTGGTGTTTCTTTAGAAATGCCCTGGGCAGAAGAGCTCTTTGGTCTGTCTCTCTCTCTCTCTCTCTCTCTCCTAGAAGGTGTAAATTATTCCAGAGGCCTCTCTTCTGGATGTCTCTCACTACTTCAAGGGCACCAGTGTACACACATCATCACACGTAAAAATGAGCAAATGAGCAGGGGTTAAACCCCTAATATTTCCTTCAAGAAGAGACAGCCTCACACAGCTCACCATTACACAGGTTTGTCTGCTGCTTCACAAGTTGGTATCTAAGAACTGGCAAGAAGGAAACCTAGCATAGGAAAGGACTATCATTTGCCACCTGTCTGGAGAATTGCATGATTTTGTTTGTATACTGAGTCTCATTGTGAAATAGGTTGTGAATTCCTAAAGGGATAGCTCACCCACAAATACAAATTCTGTCATCATTTACTTGACCTCATGTTAAGTTGTTAAGCAAAGTAGCCTTAGTCACCATTCACTTTCATTGCATCTTTTTTCCATACATTGAAAGTGAATGCCTAACATCTTGTGTTCCACTAAGAAAAAGTAACTTGGGTTTGGAAAAAAATGAGGGTGAGTAAATAATGACGATTTTAATTTGTGAGTGAACTGTCCCTTTAAGAACAGAGCAAAGGGCTCAGTCTGTTCTTCTCATTGAACTGATGTCACTCAATAAGTGTGTGCAATAAAAACAAATTAACAGCACATGGTGAATTAAGAGAGTTATCAGTGTTTCGAGAGACACTGGCAGCATATTTATGGAGCTCTGAAGACCATAGCTGTGAGTGTGCATCTCTTTAAGGGGTGGTCACGATAAATGTTGTGTTCCATTCACTTCCATTCAACTAGGGATGGGCATTTTGAGTAATTTTGTAGTCCAGTATGTTAACACGCACACACAAAAGATAAAAACACTTGAAATTTAGAATTTAAGTTAGTATTTAAAGGATATAGCACACATTAAATCAGTCTGGTCTCATCAAATTTATGTGAACATAACATTTTTGCAAAACTGAAATTACATGCTTCATTACAAATTTGGCTGCAGGTTTGGTTTTTGGTTTTTATATTAGCGGCTGTAAAAAAATAAAATAAAATAATATATGAATACCTTAATAATAATACCTTTGAAGCGATACTATCACTTTAAATAATGACAGAATTTAGATTTTTGGGTGAACTATTCCTTTAACAATGTTATGTATCCACAGCTCCACCCAGTGTTGTAACAGTTCTTGTAACAGCAAGAGGAACAATTTCAATGCTGCCCACAAACAATGGCACAAAGGAAAATAAAACTGTCATATTCAAGTACTGTTTTTCTAGTTGAATATTTAAAGCTGAACGAGTACTCCGTTAGTCGATTACTCATGCACATCCCTAATTCAAGCACATGTAAACATGGTATTCTAGTTATGCAAGCATTTGCGTAGAGCTTTTTGTTTTTCATTGCATAATAAAGTTCGGTGAATTCTGAATATTTGATGATCAAATGATAGACGTGCCTTTCAAGCATGAAGGAAACTCTAACAACCATACTGCAACACACACAAAAAAAACTCTCAGAACACCTGACGACCACATAGCAACACACTAGCTACCACCAAGAACACCCTAGCATCATGGTGGTGAGTTTTGCATTGGCATCACATTTCTTTGTTTCTTTCTTTCTTACGTTTTTCAGAAAATATAAAAGCCTTGTTTGCATTTTTCTTTGAAACCTGAACTATACACTTATTCTTACGGCTGTGAAGTATCTCAGATTGCCCACTTAAATTACTCGTATACGTATAAACATCTGGCCTAACCATTCCTACACATACAATATTCAAATCCAGAACCCTTAGGCAGGGAGCTGATGTCCAACTTACAAATGTTTAGGTCAGTCTCTCTCTCTTTTCTCTCATGATCAGCATCAGACTATTTCTGTGATTTTTCCAGACTGATGTCTTCGTCTATGGCATTTTCTTGCATAAGTTATCAACGTGACATGTGTCAGGCAGTTTCACTGACATACATTACAATTTGGAAAAAAAAAAATCAGAACTTGAACTACTTCAAAGAGTTCTCATAAAAAAATCCTCCACGTGCAGCAATGACAGCTTTGCAGATCCTTGGCATTCTAGCTGTCAGTTTGTCCAGATACTCAGGTGACATTTCACCCCACGCTTCCTGTAGCACTTGCCATAGATGCGACTGTCTTGTTGGGCACTTCTCACGCACCTTACAGTCTAGCTGATCCCACAAAAGCTCAATGGGGTTAAGATCCATAACACTCTTTTCCAATTAACTGTTGTCCAATGTCTGTGTTTCTTTGCCCACTCTAACCTTTTCTTTTAGTTTTTCTGTTTCAAAAGTGGCTTTTTCTTTGCAATTCTTCCCATAAGGCCTGCACCCCTGAGTCTTCTCTCTACTGTTGTACATGAAACTGGTGTTGAGCGTGTAGAATTCAATGAAGCTGTCAGCTGAGGACATGTGAAGCGTCTATTTCTCAAACTAGAAACTCTGATGTACATATCCTCTTGTTTAGTTGTACATCTGGCCTTCCACATCTCTTTCTGTCCTTGTTAGAGACAGTTGTCCTTTGTCTTTGAAGACTGTAGTGTACACCTTTGTATGAAATCTTGTTTTTTGGCAATTTCAAGCATTGTATATCCTTCATTCCTCAAAACAGTGATTGACTGACGAGTTTCTAGAGAAAGCTGTTTCTTTTTTGTGATTTTTGACCTAATATTGACCTTAAGACATGCCAGTCTATTGCATACTGTAGCAACTCAAAAACAAACACAAAGACAATGTTAAGCTTCATTTAATGAACCAAATAGCTTTCAACTGTGTTTGATATAAAGGCAAGTGATTTTCTAGTTTCAAATTAGCAATTAGCATGATTACTCAAGGATAAGGTGTTGGAGTGATGGCTGCTGGAAATGGGGCCTGTCTAGATTAGATCAAAAATTACTTTTTTTTTAAATAGTGATGGTGCTGTTTTTTACATCAGTAATGTCCTGACTATACTTTGTGATCAGTTGAATGCCACTTTGGTGAATTAAAGTAACAATTTCCTTCCAAAACGGCAAAATTTGGAAATTATTCCAAACTTTTGGCCCCCTGTGTGTGTGTGTGTGTGTGTGTGTGTGTATGCGTATGTGTATGTGTGTGTGTGTGTATATATATATATATATATATATATATATATATATATATATATATACCTCTATCTGTTCTATCTGTGTTTCTCACACACACAAGCTTAAACTGTTATTTGCTTTTTCTTTTTTTTTTTCTTTTTTTTTTTGGGTTGTGTATGCAGGGGAGCCGGGTCCATTATGCAAATTAACTTAGAAATCAAAGCAATTTAGATGTCTCTTATGTGTGATGGAGACATCAAGAGTGTAGAACTGTAGTGGGAGACCAGCCCTGGGCTTCCTAATTAATGTGGGCACAGCCTTTCTTCTCTGTTTTCCTTCTGTTGCTCTCTCTCTCCTCTCACTCAGCTTACTGGAAGCACACACACACATGCATTCTAAAATGTTATGACACAGTGTTGAAGGTCATCATTTCTGTTTTTATTCTGGTTGGGTGTACTTGTCACAGTAAAGCTTTAAACATCCTTGGCTGAATCACAGACATAGTTTCCAGCTTCCCGCACATAGTGTGCGTGTGGTTTTTGTACGTGTTTTATTTTCAGATTTTTGTCCTTTTTGATGTGATATGTCGTCTTTTAATGGAATGAGGCTGATGCAATGTGTATTTGTCCTTGCTGATCTGACATAACTTGTGCCACTTTGGATTTGACCATTCTAAAATGATAAATATGTAGGTCTATTACTCAAGTACTGGGTTGCTAATTAAATTTTTTGCTGTGCTAGTTGTTAGGGGTTCAAGCGCTTAGCGCTGAAACCCTATTGTAATTGTTAAGATTTTTAGGGGTTCAAGCGCTTAGCGCTGAAACACTATTGTAATTGTAAAGATTTTTAGGGGTTCAAGCGCTTAGCGCTGAAACCCTATTGTAATTGTTAAGATTTTTATTAATATTATTATTATTATTATTATTATTATTAGGGGTTCAAGCGCTTAGCGCTGAAACCCTATTGTAATTGTTAAGATTATTATTATTATTATTATTATTATTATTATTATTATTATTCCGCCATAAAACTGATTGGGCAGAGCAAACCGTAAGGCCTAGAGACTTGAAACTTGGTCAGATTGTAGTAGTATTGCTCGCTACTCAGAAACATGGACTCGGTGAAATCGGTCAACAGGGGGCGCTACAGCGATCAAAAATGCAAAACTGATCATAACTTCTAGACCGTTTGTAGTAGAATCATGTGCTTTTATACCATTGGAATCCTTGGCTCAAACCAAACAAAACATATATCTCCGATTTCATTTCTGCCTAAAAAAATGTTCCGCCATCTTGGATTTTTCATGAAACATACTTTTGCGAACTAGTCCTGGGTTTTTCGTCCGATTGGGACCAAACCAGTGCCAAACGATTCTATGGAGTCTCAATATCAAAAGTTATCAAAAAAAGTTTGAACTTTTGACTTGAGCTAGCTACGGTATGTGAAAACATCGGAAGTAGGAGTGGCCAATTTTACGTAAATGGCTATAACTATTGAAGGAAATGAGATATCTTTTTACCAAATTTGGCATGCTTATCTTTGTTCGCCCAGAAAAGTTGGCGCGGTTTTGCCACATGGTGGCGCTATAATGCCAAAAAAACATGAAATTGGCTGTAACTATGAAACCGTTAATCCTATTGACTTCAAAATTTGCATACAATGTCTTTGTCTCAGCCACCATCATTGTCTGTATGGACATTCACGTATGTTGAAAAACATGGCCACCATCGGCCAATCAAATTTCAGCAGCTATTACACAAGGTTAACAATGACCGATCGGAACGAAACTTGGTGGACCTATTTGACTCTTGGTCTGAGAGGGTTGTGTATAGTTTTAAAAAAATCGGCCACTAGGTGGTGCTATCACGATTTTTATAGATGTTAATCGTTGTATATAATGCAGTGTTGTGAAAAAACACAAGTAATATATATCACCTGATAGCTCTTCTCATTCTATCTAAAAAAACATGGCCGCCATCGGCCAATGAAGTTTGAGCACCTATTAGTCAAGGTTAACGGAGGCCGATCGGCATAAAACTCGGTGGGCCTGTCCGACTCCTGGCCGTAAAGGTTTGTGAGAAATTTGAAAGAAATCGGACACCGAGTGGCGCTAACGAGTTTTACACCTCAGTAATCATGCTGAGTTTCACATACTTTTGTGGACTAGTCCTAGGTTTTTCACCCGATTGGAAGAAAACCAGTGCAGAAATATACTCTGGAATCTGATTATCAATAATTATAAAAAAAAGTTGACATTTCGACTCACGGTCGCTAAGGGGTGCCAAAACGTTCGAAAAGGGCGGGCCATTTTTACTAAAATGGCTATAACGCCCGAACGAAATAAGATATTTTTACTAAACTCGGCACACATGTGTATAAGCTCAATCTGAGGTCATGGTAAAAACAACCGCAGAGTTTGGCCACTTGGTGGCGCTGTAACATGAAAAAAACATGAAAACAAAAAAAAAGCTCTAACTACGCAACCGTTAGTCTGATTGAGTTGAAAATCGGCATGCAGTGTCTTTTTCCAAGGTGCCATGACTGTCTATGAGGACACTGGTGTATCTCAAAAAACATAGCCGCCATTGGCCAATGAAATTTGAGCACCTATTAGACAAGGTTAACGGAGGCCGATCGGCACAAATGGATGGCGCTAACGAGTTCTACGCCTCTGTAATCACGTGGTGTTTCACACATACACACAATGGCCCAATTCAAAGTCTGCATCCTTTGAAGGACACAGACTTCAAAGGCCACACCTTCGAAAGCCGCGAAGGTCAGACTGAGCATTGTTAATTGGGACAGTCTACCCTACGGAAGACTGTTCTTGTGACAGCTGCCGAGTGACTGTAACATTTGTACTGGACTTTTTTGAAAGTTATATTAAACTGTCTGAAAACAAAACAGGGTTCACAAACTGTCTAAATATTTTCACCATGGTGACACAGTCAGCCTTCGAATGTGACCTTTGAAGGATGCAGCCTCTGAATTCGGACGCAGCTATAATTCATATCATTTGTGAGATCTCCTCATACTGAACAACTTTGCCTCAAGAACCACTACTGTCAATCAAATCATTCATTAAATATTCACGATTATGTAAAAAACCTACTTTTGTGAACTAGTCCTAGGTTTTTCACTCAACCTCAATAAAACCAATGCAGTACAATTCTCTGGGCTCTCTAGGTCAATAATTATTAAAAAAAATGTTTGAACTTTACCCTTTTGGTAGCTATAACAGTGTCATTTAGAAAATGGGCGTGGTCAAGTGTACAGATAAGCCCATAATTCCTAAACAAAAACTCAGAACTTCACGAAATTAGGTGAGAACATGCGACATATGATTCTAAACAAGCATGCAGACTTTTATGGAGATTGGGCCATAGGTGGTGCTATGAGCTTTAAAAAGCTTTACAAACCATGTATTTCCTTAGTAAATTGCCTGTATTGGCTGTAAATGGTGTATTCCATCTATGATCTAGGTGGTTACATGCTTGCTAAATAAAATATAATACCTTTTTACGCATGTGCTTAAAGGCCTTAAACCACTTGAACCCCATTAATTGCTGCTATGCGAAGCACGAGCTGTAAAGGCAGAGCCCTGTTCTGGAAAGGGGCGGGGAGCAGCAGCTCATTTGCATTTAAAGAGACACACACTAAAACAGCGTGTTTTTGATTCTACCCAAAAAGAGGCATTTACAACATGGTATAATAAATGATCCATGGGGTATTTTGAGCTGAAACTTCACAGACACATTCTGGGGACACCTGAGACTTATATTACATCTTGTAAAAGGGGCATAATAGGTCTCCTTTAATGCAGCTGGTGGCCAAATATTTACTCAAGTTAAAAGCAGTTGAAAGTGAGAGGATGTTTCTTTTTTTTGCTGAGTTTAGGTACCACTTTGTTTTAGCCTTTGAAAATTTTAAATTGAGTATAGAAAACACATTTAAATGTAAAACTGGAGCATCCAGTATCTCCTTTGAGCTACTCATATATGTTTTCTTGGTGCAGACCAATGTAGGTGTGTGTGCCCAATGTTGACTGAGTCTGTTTGACTTCCTGAAACAACTCACATGCTTCATTCAAATGCCTCGGTCAAACAGATAAAATGATAAAGACACAATCAGAAGAGAAAAGGGCAGTTGTTCTGCCTTATATTCACTCTATTCAGTCTCTTTTCTCTCAATTGTCTTCTTGTGAACCAAACTTATGCAAGTCTTTGGATGAAGACAAGACACAATGCATAAGACATAAGACACATGACCCATAAAAAGCAAAGATACACACACCTCATCCACACCCCAGTCAGCTATTTTCAATGAAGGTAATATGCTTACCAGTACAATTTCATTCTGGAGATGGAGAAAGACTGAAATCTCCAAAACTGTTGGCTAAGATTATGTTTCAGTAATATATTTCAAATCAGCAATAATGGATTTTGTTTCTGTAAGTTAAATCTCACTTAAAAGCTGTATACTGTATTTCAGGCTGGTCCAGTAAATTCATATTAACGTTCTAGAGTTCTGAAAGTCAAGACGTCCGTTCCTACAGCTGCCATATTGAGTGTTACTGTTTCTCCCATTCTTTTTTCTAAGTGGCCCATCTCTGACAACCCACCCCCACATCTGTAGTTTCACAGGACATATATTATAGGAGAGAGGAAGAACATTGTATTTTTCTTCCACACATACACACACACATTCAGAACTTTTTTCAGCCCCAGCTTAATATTAATTTGCTCATTGGGTAATGGAGGCACATCTGTAGCTAAATACCAGACTCATTTTCCCCTGAAAGTCATTGGTATGCACACAGGCACATGTGTATCAGTCAGTCTGGTAAACACTCTGAGGATATTCATTGTCATAAAAAAAAAAAAAAAAAAAAAAAAAAAAAAAAGAGAGAGAGAGAGAGAGAGAGAGAGATCAAGATTGAGATCTGGAGCTAAATATCAAACCCACTTACCCTGGTCATCTTATGTATCTTTGTGATGTATGTATTTGGGGTTATATCTTTGTGTCTGTGTGTGTGCCTTTGAACATAATTCCTAATTCATTAGACCTTTTTTGCTTTATGCCATTTACTTTTTAATCTGCTTCCTCTACTTATTTCTGATGTATCTCAGATGCTGGAATCTATCAAGATCAATTTAGCCAATTAGAATGACAGATGCGAGCACACAAGTCACGGCTAAACAAGGCCCCTAATTTATCCCTTCTGTCATTTTTCACCCTATTTAAAAGCACATCAGATTGCAACACACACACACTTAGTGCTAGATAAATGGTCTCTTCCACTGATATATGCTTGTGATTTAGATACAAAACCTAATATTATTTATTTTCATAATGAGGCGAGGAGTCTTATTTACTGCTTCTGTGCATAGACACAAAACACAGAAATGTTGCATCTCACACTACTGTACACTGTTATTCCTTTTTTATGTTTATTTTAAACTGAACACATTAAAGGTACAGTTGTCATGTAAAATCACTCATGCTCAAGTATGTCATGCTTGTACACTTGAACCCCTGCAATAGACCAGTGGTAACATGCTTACAAAATACATGTGCCTAACATGTAACGATACATTTTGAAAAATCAGAGATATATAACAACAGGGATGCTATAATACAAAGTGCA
The DNA here is from genome assembly GCF_019703515.2 of Myxocyprinus asiaticus. Classification (NCBI taxonomy): domain Eukaryota; kingdom Metazoa; phylum Chordata; class Actinopteri; order Cypriniformes; family Catostomidae; genus Myxocyprinus; species Myxocyprinus asiaticus. The sequence goes on from NC_059368.1 coordinate 16,303,453, forward strand.
GTGTTTAAAGCAGACAAATAGAGCTTTTAATCAGGTAGGAAGTAAGCAGACCTGCTGGGATTAATTGAGCCTTTCATCTGACAGAAGGCTCTGCTGCTGTGCTAAAGTCTAAAGGGTCTCACTTCAACACTCACTGTAAACCTATTGAATCAAATGACAGAAAAATCTGGTATCGTTATTTCCTTCTCCCAGCAGTGCATAGACTAGAGACAGTCTATTTTAAGACAAAAGAAAGAATTTGAATTACTTGACTAAGTGGCATTAACATAAATGCATCCCAGACCCCACACTTCTGCACTATTTTACGTCATTTTGAAGTGTAAGTAGTGCAAGTAGTACACATCACACTTAAATCGATAATGTACTTAATATGATCTTATAGAAACTATAATATATATTGAGAGCAGGGAAGCCAAATATTGGCCAATTTATCCGTCTGGCTGATACAAATGCTAATAAAACAAAAAGGAGTGATTTATAAATTATATTCACCCTTTGCTATATTGAAAGCACTACAACTAAACATATGATGTTTTACCTTGTGAATTTCATAGTTTTTTAAATGTACAGTAATCTCTAATCAGATGATTGCAATACACTTTAAAAAAAGATGGGACAGTCGAGTGTTTACCACTGTGTGAAATATTACCATTTCTTCTACTAATAACACTTATTAAGCATTTAGGCACTGAAGACACAAGTGTGTTAAGTTTAAAAAGTGGAATTTTCCCCCATTCATCCATTATGCAGGTCTTCAGCTGTACAATTGTACGGGTCTTCGTTGCTGTATTGTGTGCTTCATAATGCACCACACATTCTCAACTGGAGATGGTCAGGACTGCAGGCAGGCCAATCTAGCTCCCACACTCTCTGCTTATTCGGCCAGTATGTGGTTTGAAGTTGTCCTGTTTAAAATTCTGGGATGTCCCTGGAAAAGATGGTGCTGGATGGCAGTATATGCTGCTGCAAAATTTTTACATACCTGTCTGCATTAATGGTGCCCTCACAGATGTGCGAGTTACCCATGCCATGGGTACTGACACACCCCTGGCCCATACAGACACTGGCTTTTGGACCTGATGCTGATAAAAGCTTGGATGGTCCTTTTCCTCTTTGGCATGGAGAACATTATGTGAAATGCAGCAGCGAATGGTGTTGACTAACAGAGGCTTACTAAAGTAATCCCAAGCCCATGTTCATGATATCCATTACAGATGAATGATTTTTTTTTTTAATACAGTGACGTCTGAGGTATCAGAGATCATGCGCATTCAGAAGTTGTTTTCATCTTGCCCTTTACGCACCGAGATTTGACCAGATTCCTTGAATCTTTTAACTATATTGTGCACTGTAGAGGGTGAAATGCCCAAAATCCTTCCAATTTGTCTTTGGGGAACATTGTTCTCAAAGTGCTGGATTATTTCCTGAAGCATCTGTTGGAAAATTGACAAGTCTCGAATGATCTTTGCTCTTGAAGGACTAGGCTGTTTTTGGAGGCTCCTTATATACTATGACACGATTGTCTTACCTGTTTAACATCTCCTGTTTCACATTGCTTTGTTATTTCAACTCATCACATTGTTATTAGTCTTAAATTGCCCCTGTCTCAACTTTTTTCAAGCGTGTTGCAATCATCTGATTTGAAATTACTGTACATTTAAAAAATAAAAAAAAAAAAAATAATCAATGAAATTCACAAGGTAAAACATCATATAATGTTTAGTTATAGTGCTTTCAACATAGCAAAGGGTGAATATAATTTACAAATCACTCCTTTTTGTTTTTATTAGCATTTTTCATACTGTCCCAACTTTTTTGGAATTGAGGTTGTATATCTGTCTATCACTAATATTAACACAATGATAACCCAAAAACAAAATGGTGGGTTTTAGTCTACTCTAACTCTTGTAACAATTCTTCCTTCACTGTGAGTAACTTCAGGTTCTTCTACCGGGGCTGAAGATCTGCATATTTATGGCAGCAGTGTGTATTCCACTTTAATTCTCCATTCACAGTGAGTTTCTATTTTAAATCATCTCACGTTTTTCACACTGATTTACTACAATGGTTCCACAGTGACAGAACTAAAGCTTTATGCTGGATTTTATGATGAAGGTCCTTCACTGCACCAGATGTTACCTAGAGCCTGACTTCATAAATATGCAATGACTTCCAATGGAGGTTGGACACTTTGTGTTAAGCTGCAACCAGTTATGCGCTTGTTTCATACTCAGAGTTGTTCACCTGCTTATGTATGCCATTTTGCAATTTCACGTTTCATTTTTAGTGGTGGTTTTCAGGTTTGTTGATAGATGTAGCTTGTAAAGGGTGGCTGAGTCTTTACTGGAATGCTGGTTGGTGATGGACTTGCGTAGTAAAGTTCAATCACTCTTGTCTGCTGCTGAGAGTGCACGAGAAAAGTAGTAATAGAAATAATGGAGAACAAAAAATAAGTCAAAATAGCAGGCTGATTGTAGGAGAAAAGTGTTCTGGTGGAGAAAGGGAAGCAGGCTTAGTTAGATTTGAATTTGTATGGATTTTAATGTATTTGTAGTGCATGTTTACTATAAGATGGGGTGTTTGTGTATGCGCTCTTGTTTATGCTCTCTAACAGCTCTCTTTACACTTTGTAATGCGACCCATTACCTTTGACCCCCTTGTGCTTAGCAAGTCTAATGCAATACATTTGTTACACTTCCTTCATGGTGACTTGACACATTATTCAATAGATTTTATTAACAACAAGATATTATTAATTTAAGGATAACTGTTTTTTTCCGAAATTCCTTTTCTGTGCTCTTTGATGGTTTGTTTCAGCTGCAGTGATCCTGCCCCTGACCTTAGTGGATTATGTTAGTGTAATTTACTGTCTCAGATTAGGATTACAGTCCTGCCTATGACCATCCTCTTTAGGATGATTGATAATCCTTTAATCTGGCTGGTTGGTCTGTTGTCATAGTGCCGTTAGTGAAGCCATTGACGAATTTCAGCTGTTGTGAAGTTACGGACATCCACTCTTCTCGTCATGTTATATTTGGCATATGTTAACGCTTATAAATGGAACAATTATGTAATGTGGATAATGTTTTCAGTTTACTGTACAATATATTACATAACTTGAACTCTCTGGAAGAACACAAACCCTTCATTTCACTGCGCCTCTTAACCTGAATATACGTGCATTATGTTTATATTTTTTTTTTTTTTTTTTTTTTTTTATGACAGTCAATCCTCATGTTGGGGTAAATGTGAATACAAATGAGTTTAATGTCAGCCTTTTTTCATATTTGTACACAGAAATGAACTCTTATATTAAGGTGTATAAAATGTGCAAAGAGGGAAGTTTTTTATGCTCACTGATTATGTGTGTCAGTGTTCCCTGAGTGTGTGTGTGTGTGTGTGTGTGTGTTACATAAAAATAATGTTACATATGTGTGTGTGTGTTACATAAAAATAATGTTACATATGTGTAGTCCTGTCGCGATTATTGAATAATTGTCTAATCATGGCTATTGTTTTTTCATCTGAATAACCGCGATTATTTAAATTCTAATAAAATGTTTCTGTCCAAATAAGGGAATGAACAGTGCGTTTGTGTGTCTTATTCAATTAAACTCCAACTGTTTCACGGAGTCGCACCGCACTGAGTCAAAGTCCCTTTCAAGGCAAGTCAGTCCACTCGGCGGCCATCTTTGGAATGATCTCGGGCAGGTTGGGGCACTGGGCAGCTATTTTTCTATGTAAACAAATGGCATACATGTACAGCTCCTGTTTTACTTGCATGGAGAAAGACCGAAATCTCTAAAACAGTTGGTCAAAATTACAATAAAAATAAAAAAATATTTCAAAGCAGTAAAATCAGACAACATTTATGATGGTATCATAAATTGTGCTTCTTTAGCTCAGATTACGCCAAAAAACCCACAAAAAACACATGCGGGTTCTCGAGTTGATTGACAGGCGATGTCTGTATCTAAAAGGCGATTGGCTCTTTTACCTGTAAGGCGGGACTTCCTTTTCTACATCCATTGGCTGTTGGGCATTCCAAATTCTCCCATTCATTTTAATAAAAGTGGCCCTTCTCTGCTAAAAAGTCTCTGACTGAGTGTTTCTCCAGAAGAGCGCATGAAGATCGACCGCTTCTGAACCAGACTTCAAACGCTGTGATTCATGCACCATCGGTATAGGTTCGCGCCAAACTCCTGCAAAAATATAAACAAGGATTTTAGTGAATGCAAAGCACTCCAGTTTCACTTTAATATAACGATTGTGGGTTAATACATGAAGTATTAATGACGGGCAGTGACACATAGTAGCCCTGTGTCATGCCTGCTTACTATATTTCTATGGAAATTATTGATTGAAGAAACGCAGAACCTTAAAGGTCTTCATGTGAAATTAGGGCTCGTGGGTTTAGTCGGAGAGCCTTGAAGTAACGTGTGAAAGTGAAGAATTTTTAACAGAAATATTTTACTGTTGCATTCTATTGTATACAATTAATCGTCATAATAAATTATTTGTTTGACAGTTAATTGTCAGCTAAATTTCATATTCGTGACAGTCCTAGATATGTGGTTTTGATCAGTCAGTATGCTTGTAATGTCCATCTTAGTTCTCTGAAAGAGCTATAATAGCCTTAAAAGCCTTAAAACAACTTGTAGCAGCCTTAAAGTCCTGAAAAAAACATTGTGCTCCAAGAATCCATGTTTATCCGGGAAATCATTGCTCTTAAGGTGTATTTGTATTGTATATTGACCATAGGCTGGCATCTGCTCAATGAAACAAACACAGAGCTAAATGGTTAATTGGCAGCTGTATTCTCTTCTACCAGACTGAGGCTTCTTCCCATCCCTGTCTTGCAGAGCTGATTAAACTATCTGTCTGCTATTATCACATCAGACCTAATCACCAGAGCTCAGGAGCTGAGGTTGGCCTGTGGTGCCTTAGAAGATTTGCAGAGCCAAACCTGATTAAACAATCTCACTGGAGTCCATCCATCTGGCCTCATTATTTGAGACTGTACGGACCTTGACCGTGTCAGATACCTTTTCTCCCTTCTCCTTTTACTGGTTCCCATCAAAATCCTAATACCTTTGGCTATCAATGACGCTTTAGAGGCTTTTTTTCCCCCATACAATGAAAGTAATTGATAACTGAGGTTGTTGGTTCCTAACAATTTGCCCTAACATCTCCTTTTGTGTTCCCAGAGAAAAGAAAGTCATATGGATTTGGAACTACTTGTAGGGCAACTACGGACATGGCAGAGAAAGAATCGGCATTTGCTAGTAAATTTTAGTTTTTACTCGCTAGAATTTTGACAATATGTAAGCGTGATGCAACTGAACACTGAAAAAGATATTAAGCAAACCGAGAAGGGGGCATCTTCACACATACACACACACACACACACACACACACACACACACACACACACATATACATATATACTAAAGCGATGGTGACAGCGCAATCCACAACATCTCCGGACCCACTGCAGCCAAATAAGGTACATTTCCTTCAGAGTGCATGCTCACGAGACATAACACGCGGTTAAAGACAAGGGATGACAGAATTTTCATTTTAGGGTGAATTATCTCTTTAATTTGGAACAGTAAATGTATGGCTATGGGTTGGGGGGGGGGGGGGTGTTTTGTTACTTATGTGAATGCTTTGCATTGCATCCTTAATTTATATAACCTGACATTAGGTTGTCTTAACATTAGGTGCATTCACAAAATAGCCTTTGCAGTGTGCAGTAAAACTAAAGGTGCGTCCCAAACCGTACACTTCTGCAATATTCTATGCCATTTTGTAGTGTAAGTAGCCATCATGTGCGCTTGAAACGTCACTTCCATCAGCTTTAAAACCATTAAGTGTTCAATTTGGGACGATACTACACTTTGAAAATTCATACACTAGCATAGTATATTTTGTAAGTGTATAGTGTGTCGTTTGGGACACAGTTTAAGCCAAGAGTGTTTTTAAGTCTAGTGTGTAAGTGGACTTTGCAGTGATCAGGACACAAAAGTGCACACATTAAGATGTCTGATCAATACCTGTTTCCTCTCCAGCATCTCCACACAATCCCTGCACACAAGGAATATCCCTGTAATCAATCATACTAGAGAGAAAAAAGAAAAGAGGGACATAGGAGGTGAGAGGGCACACTGTTTTGAGAAAGACAAACAATTAAGATTGACTCAAACAGTAAAAGTTGCGATTTCAGCATGTTTTTCTTTGTTATTCATTTTCACTATTGATTGGAAAATAATGACTGGCTGCTTAGCCAATCCTCCATCACTGTTTTTACTTCAGACAACTTGGCCTCCCTCTGTGCTGATCACTTGTGCACACACCAGCCCATGGAAATTAACAGTTCCACCCCTCAATACGAATTAGATGTTCGGCTAACATTGCTCTTAACTGCCTGCAGCCTCCTGTGTGAGCATGTTTGTATCCCTTTGAGCTACAGCAGGCGTTAGGAGGTATTTAGCAGTGTGCAGCAGAACTGTTTAACACTGCCATAATGAATGAGGATTCCCAGACCTCCAAAACTCTGGCTGCTAGTATTATGTGTCTTTGTTAAATAATATCCTAGCAGGCTTGTGTTTTTTTGTATTATTATGTTCAATTATTCTGTTCTATTCTATAGACCATTTCAAGGACTATTCTTTGGTTTATGGAAGTGGTGTCTTTGTTCCTACTAATCGTCATACTCATTCAAAACAACAGCAGGAGGCACTTCATTCATAGTGACTTTTTATTTTGTTTATTTTTTATTTTAATTTTGACATATTCATTACACCTCTATAATGCGATACAAAACCCTTCCCTTACCCTTACTGATACACTATACAGAGTATAATGATACATTCATAGTGACTTTAACATGATTAACATTACTAACTTTAACATGATTGTCATAAAATGTCATTATTAAAATGTGGCCCATGTTGTCTGGGGACTGGATGCTCCCTGGATGCCTGAAACTAATGGAAATTAAAGTGTTTAAGTCTCCGAAAAAGCAACCGCAAACGGATGCATGAGCCAAAGCGAGACAGCTGGATTCATGCAGTACTAACAACTGTGGTGCACATCTTATCTCTGGTAGGTGAACAAAATGTATGCCAACTGTTTATTAGTTTGAGAGGTAGAGCTCTAAAAGTGACTATAGATTGCTCCCATTATAATGAATGAAGCTGCACAAGTCATTTACTATTACATTTAGTCATTTAGCAGGCACTTTTATCCAAAACGACTTACAAATGAGGAACACAAAAATAAAAAATAATCCTTACCTTGTCCGCAGGTCACACAGACAGCTTTATTGAACAGCTTCATTGATTATAGGAGCGATCCAATATTCCTGATCTTTCCACTTAGGAAATAATTGTGAGCATCTAAACTATGAAACAATTTCATCGCCTCTCTCACATAGACGCTCAGTATCAACAACCCGTCTGGATAAGTCACTTCAGGTAAACATTTCATGTTCTTTGAGAAAATAATGATACCGGAAGTGCTTCAAAGCCAGCAGAGTTCAAATTCCTTTATTATTGTTTTACTTCCTTTAAATTGTTTATTCTACAGTATTACCTTTTTAATTTTATTTTTTTCGATTTCAGGACAAAATCATTATCCTTAAGAGTATCTGTCAGTGCATAATTACCGTACCTTTAAAACAGCAGTCAGCATTCCACTAAAAACCATACAGTAAAGTTTGTGCTGTGCTAGGTTCTCTGCACCTATGTAGGGTTTCATGTGATGCACAGCAATCTTTCTCCTTTTCCTTGTCTCTCTCTTTAGATACCTGTGGTGAGTAATATGTTTCTGACAGACCTCCCTTGTGCTAATAAAATGATAGGCTGTATTGTGGCCATTAGTCACTGCTCTGTGAATAAAAGCTCTGCCACTAAGCTTCAAACCACTGAGAGTCCTGGTTTATCCCCACAACCAGAAACTCTGCTGGAAATTTTAAACAAGTAAACTGTGTAAACTGTGTTTCTCTACTATAATTTGAGGCAAAAGTGTTTCTGTGAGTTCTTGGAATATAAGGTTTGCCTGTCTTGCTATAGTGACATAGCTTAGCACAGTAATTGTTTTAATAGTTAAAAAAAAAAAAAAAGAGTTGTTTGAGATTAGATCACTAATTTGTGTGGAAAATATTCATAATGTTTATGTCACATCTCTTGAGCGATGACCATGGGATTTTTATTTAGAAGCTCAAATAAAGCTCTAATTTAAGACTTACTGGCAGTAATGGTTTATTTTCAGTTATTGGGGAAATAGGCCTACTTCTATTGCTTATCATAGTGCTTTTTCATTTACCTCATTCACCTTTCTTAGAAGTTTCTGAAATGTGTTTGAAAAGATGACTTTGGCCAGTTTTTATTAAGGTGATACAGTATAAACAGCTGTTAAAGCCATATTTCTGACAGAGGATTTAATTCCAGAATATAATCAAGATTCAACTTTGAGATAATGCAATCCATTTGTTCTTGTTGTTTGCTAAATTACTTTTCCATCTTAATGTGTATAATTTTATTTATTTATTTATTTTATTTATTTTATTTATTTATTTTGAGTGGCCACCAATGTTTAAAGTTTGGGGTGAGACTATCAATTTGTTATTCCATTTAGTGCTGCTAGTTGCACAGAAATTACACACTTCAACTATAAACTTTCTAATATCCATCTATTACATTTTGAATATGAACCTGTTTTGGTCCAGATGCTACAGGTCTGTAATGTATATTTTATACCTCCATTTACGACACCCTGCATGACCACACTCATAAATCAAGCAGAGAGCAAAGAGTTGAAATGGTGTGTTTCACTGTAATTATATAATAATTTAATGCTGAATAACGACAGTAAACCACTCACTTATTACTACAGTTCCAAGAATGAAGCCGTTTGGGTGAAGCAAATTGTATTAGCTGGTCATTATGGCTACAAAACTCCAGATGTTATACATGCTTTATTTACCAAGTCAGTTTTAAATAATTGCATGTTGGTAAATCAAAAGAATTTGTGCAGGCAAGCAAAAATACACAACCACAGCTGGATAGAAGCTGCGAATTCATATACCCTATTTTGTCCTTTTCTCCCAGTTCAGCTTTCCCTGTTTCCCTCTGTCTCTCCCCTTTATTTAAGTCTGGCTGCAGACAATGCTGTTGTCCCATCACAATAAAATAGTCCTTTGTTATTAAGACTCAATTTATATGTGCTTTCTGTGAAGCATAACTAGGAAAGGCAGCAACAGCAGCTGGGCCTGTCCTAAAGGGTATAAGTGAATATATACCATGTAGTGCATTCAGACAGGGAAATCTCATTACCTTGTTCCCAATATCACCAACCAGCCGGGGACAATGCTAGTAGTGCTAGTAGTTTGTAGGGATGGACACGAGTACTCATAATTAGTCCGAGTATTGCCCATCCCTAGTAGTTAGGTGTACTAGTTGGGTCTTACATCTCATGTCATTAGCTTTTTTTCCATTGCTTGAATTACAGTTCATTGTTATTTGTAAATGTTTTGTTTAATATTGTATTGCTTCAAGTATAGGTGTGTAAGAACCAAAGTGTTTGGAGACAGTTTTGTTCAATATAAACTATTACAGGTCATCAAAAGCAACATGAAAAAATAATTGGCACATTTGTAAATCAGTCTTGTGGCTTTAGACTTCATTCACTTGGCATGTAACATTTACTATTCTTTGTTTTCCTATACAAAGTTAACTTGTCCCTCTTATGTGATTTTTGCCAATCCAGCTATCACATACATACACACAACCACCCTTGTTTAAAATTCTCTGTCCTTCAAATGATTAATTGCAATCAATATTCAATTATGTGGTCTATGATGAGCAAGGCCCTGCTATCTGTTCTCAGAGACTCCTGCTAAGTAATAGCAAAGCAGCTTCAACATAAACCCATGAGTATGACATCAATGCATCAAACTGACCACACAGCAGGGATAAGACTAAAGAAACTTTATACTGGGCCTTTAAATATAACAGATCTTCTCTTCTTTCACCCTCAGATGAAAGTAAGCCAGTTTATTTGCTGTGGATTTGACTGATGATCCATGGTGTCATGCCAGATACTAAAGGCTCATTCACAATAAGAAACGTAATGTATTATTTTGCTGAGTATTATTTTTTTCTTTTTTTTCTTTGACATATACAGTTTGAGCGGTGAATCACGTGTCAGGTGCTGCTGCAGTTCCCAAAACCAGCAGAACAGGTAGCACTAAAGCACAGAAAGCTGTTTTGACCACCTCCAGGAAATCCTTAACCAGCAGTGAGGACATATGTTTCATTTGCATCAAATGCCAAGACATTTTGTTTCTATGGGTTCTCTTAACATGTAAGAGAACCCATAGGAGCAACATGACTTTCACATTCAAAGGCTTTCTAACAAAACCTATATTTTTATGGACATTTGGGGACATCCTTAATTGGAGAATGAATTCATAAATAAAGCAAAAACTGTTTTTCTTTTTATTATAAATAGGCTACATTTTATGTGTAGGGTTAGGGTGCAGGGGGGGCTCTGTAGCACCCCCATTTTCACCTAGAGTCACCAAAATTGCAGAACAACTTTCATACTCAGTCATTAGCTCTGCCCAACAGGAAGTTGGCCATTTTGGATTTTATGAAAATCGCAGGCTCTGAACTTTTAAATATTCCTATTAGGGGATTCATGTGACTGCCACCAAATTTGTGCAACATCACGCCAAGACATTGTAGATGCTAAATTGCAAACTGATTTTTAATATTTTGAATGGTGTCGCCATGGTAAAGCAATAAATGTACGGCAAAAAATGGGAAACACAAAGTTTGGTAATAGAGGCTGATCACATTGATGCAGCTATTATGGGTCATGGTCATAGCACCACCAACTGGCAACAGGAAGTATGGCACTTTTAACAGAGTTTGAAATGGCCCTCTCGTGTTTACATGAATTGCTTCAAAATTCCTTAAAATAATGTCAAGACACAGCTGATGTAAAATTTTAAAGGATTATTTGATATCTTAATTGTTATTATTCCTTTCTTCCTATATTTGGATGTTTTTGAGGCACTTTGCATACTTAAAATTTCATTACATTTTGCACACATAGCGTCGTCGGCCATTAGGACTGGGCAAATGCTCACACATGGGTGTGTAGGAGGGGCTCTGTAGCGCCCCTTTAAAATGGGCATGTAATGGGGTCTCTGTATCACCCCCATTTTTACCTACAGTCACCAAAATTGGTACATATATAGTTCTCATCAAGCTGGACAACTTAATCAGTTATTAGCTCTTCCCAACAGGAAGTCGGCCATTTTGGATTTTTTAAATATTGCAGTCTAATTACTCCTCCTAGGGGATTCATGAGACTGTCACCACATTTAGATAACATTATGCCAAGACATTGAAGATGCTAAATTGTGAACAGGATTTTGATATATCGAATGGTGTTGCCATGGAGAGGAATTAATGCTGGAAAATGGGAAACAGGAAGTGTCTCATATCTTCTGTGTGCAATGTGTGATTTAGATCAAAATTGAGATGTGTTTAGTCTTGGGGGCTAATCACATGGATGTGACTATTTTGGGTCATGGTCATAGTGCCACCACCTGGCAGCAGGAAGTGTGGCTCTTACAACAGACTTTAAAGTAGTCTAAAAAAACTCTTACCCAAATTGCCAAATGAATGTGTCCACCTTGCCTTGTTTTCTGAAAGCCACCGGGTGGAAATGGTTCCATGGTGCTTGGGCTCATCATTGCTGCTTGCAGCTATATTGGTAATCATCTTTATATAAAAACAGTAGAAGTTTAGGGTATGTCTCCATGTAGATAGCTAAGTAAACATGCACGTGAATATGTGTGTATGTTGTTTGTGCTGTGTTGCTGCTAGCTGTGCAGCTACAGTAGGTTTTTGTATCACAAACAGGGTCAATGGCATATCTACTGAGAGTGCCAGGACAAGTGAAACAGGTGCTTCTTTGTCACACTGTCTCTTCATATCTTAAATCAGGTTTCTGTCGACTTACTCTGGTCTAGGATATTTATGTTTGTCAGTTTTGTTTTGTTTTGTATTTTGGAGTTGTAAGCACAATGTAAAAGACAAGCTGTGCTTCTAGATGTACAATCAATCAATATCTATCATATTTAATAAATTGTATTTCATATTTAAAAATTCTGAACTCATACTGTTGCTCATTTAACAGTATCTCTTCTACCTGTCAACCTATCAATCACCTAGTGTGGGCTAATGATGCTCTGGTTTGAGGTAGTTAAATGTCAGTGTTTTTGATTGTCTGGTTTATGGGTCATTGTTATGAAGTTTGGAGGCACCTGAACGTGGCGATATTACAGGCAGAGGTGCAGGTTTACTAAAAAATATCGTTTTTGTAAGGGTAATTGCTCTTTTCTGCCATTTGGCTGTCTGCCTGTCTCTCTTCCTCTCGCACTCTGTCTTTCCTGGAATTGAAGTAGTTGATTAGGGTAATGGCATTAGTTGTTCAATTAATTGATTATATACAGTAGATTTGTGCACTGCTGTATTGAATAGCAATGCTGTGCACTACCTATTAGACAGCTAAATTATTTAAAACAGTAAAAAATGTAAATACTGAGCAATTATTTAATTATTTTTGGTTTCTTTTTTTTTTTTTTTTTTTTTTTCTGGTGTCATTTTAGTACCTGACATTTACTTATCTTCATTCAAAATCTTCATCAGATCCAATTACTTTTTCTTCCGTGGAACACAGGAGGAAGTTTATACAATGTTCACACTATTCTTTTCCTTGCAATGAAATCATACAGTGACCACATAGCTCTCACATCTCATTCACACTCACTTATATTCAAATATGCTGCATGATGATGTCTCTTCTTACTCACACAAAACTATCGTATGGCTTCAGAGGACTTGGAATATAGTCATATGGACTACAATTACGGTACTTTTATGGTGCCTTTTTGAGGGTCACTGTATGCTTTGGTCAATTTTATGTTATATGGGGCTGGAATGACATGAGGGTGAGTAAAAAATGTTTTATTTTTGGTCCAATTATTCCTTTAAGTTATACTTTAATTTAACAGGACACTCTCTCCCTCGCTGTGTGACAGGTGCCAGCCCTAATTTCCTAAATGTTTCTTAATAGGTTGCAATTTCTGTCTCAGTGCTTAATGGCAGTGCTACTGCTAATCTAGATAAAGCACAGATTCCATAGTGTTTAGTCACATCATCTGCATAGCCCCAATATTATTAATGCACTTGTATTCATTGACGCGGCTTTTAGCGACAAAGCGACTAGATCGCACTCATTTTCAATGAGAGCTGCCGACTTCCGGCAACACGAGCGACTGCGACCTCTGGCGACTAGATATGGGTGTGGTGAGCTACACGATAAAGTAACGAGAGACTTTCTGAAGCGACAATCAATAGGAGTGAAGAGGGTGTCAGTGAAGCTCATAATGGAGTCGAGTGAAGACTAGACAGAGGAGAAATTTATGTGAGCGATTTCACTGTTCTGTTTGATTTGTCAGTAACCACAAACATGGATAAAATAAAATGATGCATGTAAAGAAAATGTTGGCTGTCTGAGTGAGTTTGATTTGAACATTGGTATATCGTTCATCTTATTAATGAAATGATGCATTAAACACTGATGCATTTCATATAAAAACGCTCCCCTGCAGAATGTGCATTTTAAGGGAAAAGAAAACCGATTCCTTGTTGAATTAGAAATATTTTACTGGTAAAATGCCTCATCTGAGATCAGATTTTCAAGACGTGTGGTCCACCGATAACGTTAGAGTGACGGCAGTAGGAGCACCCACGAGTGGCTTCACAGCAGGCACATGCAGAGTGGGGGGCAGTGGTTTGAGCCCCTCCCATTTTGCTGAGGTGCCCCTCAAATGCCACCAAAAATGATAGCTTGTACACCCAAATGAAATGACTTCTTTATGCTTAACAATCGTATTTAAGGGTGTAAAAATGCATAAATATATTATGCTGAAACTTCAATGCATTGATTATGGAATTTAATAATCAATCATAATGATTATAATAATAACCAGTGTGTTTCAGAGGCCACCTCAGATGACATGTGCACTCTCACAACAGACGTGGTGCGCGTGACTGAGGAAACAAATGTGCATTTTAAATTAAGAAAGTTTAGTTCAGATTTCTGCCACATTGTTCATAATTGTGCTCGTCTATATAAGCAAAATAAGTTAATTGTTGTTCTTTTATTCCCCAATTGAATATTTGGAGAATACACTTGGAAAGGTAGAGGATAGTTTACTACGACTTTACTCGCGATCATTATTTGCCCTTAACGTACACACCTTGAAGATCAGACTTATCTGCCTGAATAGATGACAGAGTTTATTTTTGTTTCAATTACTGGTTCAGTAAATGTTCCCAGGATGATATGCAAATCTGTTACACAATTAAGTTTTTGAACCAGTGAATGTAAATTTTCCTGAATAGTGCAAATGATCCGATAAGCAAAATGTAGTGATTTACAGATAAGCACAAAAAGACAGATTTATTTGTGTTTTTGTATACGAAGCCATGTTGTCTTCTCCCTTATTCCCAGATGATTAACTGTCTTAACTGTCCAAAAGTAAGACATCAACCCTCTGCAAAACTGACACACCACTCAAAGCTCACTGACTTCAGTGGTAAATTCTCACCCTAAAAGCGAATCAAATCTATCTCAATGACAACTACTGTAGATCTCTAGATCCTCTTTAAAAGCTTCATCACAGTGACTACATCTGTACAGTCAGTCTGCTGTGCTGGAAAACTATTGATCCCAGCAGGCTAGTATGCTAACGAGGTGGCATAAAAGGGCTATAGTTAAAAATAGTGCTCCTTAGTGAACAGCTATGATGGAAATGCAGCTGCTTTTTGTTTTTGTTTTTTTTTTAAGAAGAAATCTGAGGATAATCTCCTGTCTGGAGACATTATATCTGACCATAGCAAGACAGATTGAGAGCTCATTAGTGAGTGAACCTCTGATTCTCTAGAAATCATTGTGTCTCAACGTTCTGTTGATACAGTTGCAGGAAAAAAGTACTGTATGTTTTCCTGGTATTCTGAATAAGTTGGTCATAAAATTTTATCTGATCCTCAGCTAAGTCAAGAAAAAAACAACCACAGTCTGCTTAACACAAACAATGACAGGTATGATCTGCAATTACAAGAAACATTTGGTGGAAGTTATTGCTGCCAAAGGAGGTTCAGTTAGCTATAAAATCCAAGGGTTCACATACTTTTCCACCCTGCACCTTAAATGTTGCTTAAAACTTGCTTTTGGCGCCCCTCCGTGGACTTTACACCCGGAAAATGGAGCTCACAAGTGCCCATATGCCCAAAAACCCTCACCGCTTTGGCCACTGGGGGCAGTGTTTTGAATTTCGGTAAGCACAGACTGATTTTAGCCAAAGAGAAGTCAACCTACTGTTTCCGATTTCACTGTGAGATCAGTCTGGAAATAAGGTTCATTTGGTGAACTGTTGTTTGTTTTCAGTATTCTCCAAACAATGCAAATGGCTCTTCATGCCAAGAGGTTTTTTTTTAATTTTTTTTTACTGTTTTAAAATTTTCCTCCCCGTTCATGTCCTTGTCTTCTTTTTTTTCTTTTTTTTTACAATGATCTCTCTCCATCTCTGACTATTTTATATGTTCAATCAGTGACTATCAATACCTGCACAATCTTTTTTTCTTTAAAACTTCTCTTGAAAACCATATTCCATCAGTTTGTCTGTCTTGTTCATAGAAGTTAATTTGTAGTAAGTGCAGTCTGAAATATAACTCAATGAAAAGAGAAAATAAGGATTCAGGGGTGAAAAAGTATCAGGGTGTGTCTGCACTGAAGATTTGGAGTTAAGAAATGGCACTTATCATGCAGTCATGCAGAAAGTGCTGAGAAACTGGCTCAGGTAATAGTAAATTAATGGAGTCAATTTTAAGGTTCAAAAGCGTTCAAGTGTGAACTACACTATAATTTGCTTCTCACTACCACTCCCATTTAAACTTTCCTCACTGGAGAAATAATTCTTACTAAATGTTTATGAGTGAATGAGCATGTCAAAAAGTGAATTGATAATAAATTTACCATATATCAAGTGCTGATTTGCAATAGACCAGAATGATTTACCACAGAGTGCAGATTCTAATAGTCTCTCAGATAGCGTGGAAAGCCTGCATCGGTCACTCCTCAGGTACCAGCAGTGTGGTTGGCATCTGATCTTGGAGAGAAATGGAGGATTGTTGTCGATTATTGCCTTCTCTTTAAAACAAATTTGTTTATATTGGCAGCAGGCGAGATGAGAGTTTATATTAGCAATAATAATAAGATCTGTAATACGCTGTGGTATTTGACATGTTGGTGTTTGTTTTCATGTTTCCTGTTTGCTTTATAGCTCTCAAGAATCTGAGGTTCTATGCTTACACCCTATGAGTAAAATTAAGCAGTTTGAATTTTAATATTACTGATCAAATTCCATACTTGATTGTGAAGGAGTAAGCTCTACTCACACTGGAGTTCCCAACAGCATTCTCCTTTTTGGCCATATATTTAGCCTTTAAGTTAAGAAAGTTCTCCACTTATTATGCAATATGCTATTTGGAAGTTTTTATGCAAAATTGTAATAATGGCAAATAACATTAAACAAACAGTAAGCTGCTTCATACAAACCGGCTAACAAAACTCCAAGAGGTACTGCTGTTATGGTGTGTGTATCTGAGTATCAGTGCAGTGAGCTTATAGTCCACACCTCAGAAGTGGTATCTACATTGTATTCAGCCTAAATCAAACAAGTTGCAACATTACTTAGATTGTGTGTCAGGACTGAGACATTCTTTCAAGTAGAGATCTGAAATGTATTACTTATCTTAATATATCCTGTTTGCACCCAATATACCACCATCTCTGTACAATATCTTTTATTATCTCTAATAATCCGATTTATATTTTCTTTCCTTGTTCCATTGTGTGTGTTGCTGATATGTCATTTTGCCGAATCATATCAAATTATATGGGATCAAAATCCCGTCAAATGTATTGCGGTCATGGATCCAAAAATAACAAGCATGAATCACAAATATAAATTATAAACACACTTAAAATATGCTGCTGCAAAAAAAAATAAAAAAGAAGAAAAAAAAATTAAAGCAAATTCAATCAATTCATCAGTTTTCCTTGGTTATATTACTGCTTTTTGTGCTCTGACAATTTTGCTCATATTTTAATTTTTTTGTACGCTTACGCTGTATTTTTCTTTGCTTTTGTTTCCAAGTTCTGCGCTTGGTTTTCCAAAACTTGTGAGTAGAGTTTCATGTAAATCGAGTTGGGGTTCTGAACTCGCGACTACATTGGTACAGCTAGTGAAAACATGCATCAAACATCCACACCAACCCAACCCTTTTTTTTTTTTTTTTAGATATGCAGCCAATAACCTACAAACAAGGAAGTCATAAATAATGCCTAAACTAAAGACACTGCTAACTAATTTCAGCTGACTCGATACATGTGTTAACGGACTATGATAATGGCCTACTCGGACAACACATTGTTTCTTAGAGCTGGCAGAAAATACTCAAAACAGACACAAGCAGCGTATCTATCAACCACAAATAATAAAATATTGAGCAGCAGCCATCGGAGTTGCATTGGAGTGACGTCACCTCCCCTTTTCGAATGACTGGCTAGAGGAGGAGCTGTCGATCAAGAACTAGTGGACCAATAGGGATGGAAAATGCCCCCTGATTTACATGAAACTCTACTCACAAGTTTTGGAAAACCAAGTGCAGAACTTGGAAACAAAAGCAAAGAAAAATGCAGTGTAAGTGTTTTTTTTGCAGCATATTTTAAATATTTTTATATATTTTTGATTCATGCTAGTTATTTTTTGATCTCCGCGAATTATTTTGAACTGCGCTTTTTATTTATTTTTGCGCTTATTCTTTTTTTATCTGTGCTTTATTATTTTTTGATTCACGCTTATTATTTTGATTCACGCTTAGTATTTTTGGATCCGTGACTGCAATACTTTTGATGGGATTTTGATCCCATAAAATTATCTCTTCCATTAATTTCAGTGGACCAGGAAATTTCTGACTTTTGGCAGTTTGAGGCAGTTTCTAACTTTGGAAGAAATTGAAGTAATTCATTATTAGCTTTTCCCCCCTTCTCTTATCCATCTCTGAGGCGAGACACTTCATCTGTTTTTGCAGTTAGCCCATTAAGATTTGAGAAGTTGATTGTTGCCATTCTTTTTGTCATGAAAAAGAAGACAACATATCCATTATTCAGTTGTTGACCATTTTTAGTTTAAGAGAAGGTATTAAATTAGCCACAGCTTTTGGACAGCTGCACCATTAAACAGATTTACCAATCAAACAATTAGGTAATTACGCATCTGGTCTCAGAGCAGTAATTAAAGTCTTAATTAAGTTAATGAGGCCTGTATCAGTTCAGATGAAGTTCATGAGCATTAAGAGGAAAGATAGTGACTGACCTGTGATCTGTGAGGCTGCTGAAGTGATGCTTTTATAATGACAGGCTAATTTTGTGCTCTATGGGTTGATGATCTGTGGTTAATGATGCACACCTGGGAAAAAATTCACTCAAGTATTAAGCTTTCATTTAAGATTTAGTTTGATTAAAAACCATTTGAATGCTGGATATTGTAAGTTGTGCATGTGTTGTTAAGCATTTGTGATTTTGCTTATGTTAAAACATTACTGCATACAATAAGGGAGCTGTTGCCATAAAGTATCTACTGTTTTACATTGATAAGGTCTTGGTCTTGATCGATAATTTAATTTGAGAGTGAACAAAACTTTTGGTCTGTTTATCACACAAAGTGATTGAATGGCTGCGGAAGAAGGAATATTTTAGAATGATGTCTATTTTTTGTTCCACAGAAGGTGGTCATACAGGTTTTGAATGATATTTTGGGTGAATAAATAATGAATTTTTTCAGACAACGCAACAAACCAGGAAATTGTGTCACGCGAGGGCTTCTGCTGTAAGTAAATAATGAATCACAAATAATATTATATTAAAAATATGAAAATATATTGTCTACTCACTTTCCTGCAACAATAAATCTCACAGCTTTGAAATATGTATCCTTTGAATTGAGCCAAGAGGTCAGTGTGTGAAGGTGGTCTCGTATTGGTCACGTGTCCTCTTGTCATACGAATTCAAGGTTCAGAGTTCACAAGACTAGAAGTACGACATTTCTTCACATTAGCTTACGTTTCCGCTCTGCTGCTTTTGGATGCGTTTGAATGGGAGTGAATGAAGCGCGAAGTGTAGTGTGACCACCCCTTAACAGTGCGATTAAACTTTGAAATAGGTTGTACTGGTGCGACTACAAAATTGGCCGACTCTCTGATTATGCGCTGTAGTTTTTATTGCGTATGAGAAATGTCAAATGGCAAATGTTCCAAAAGCTAAACGAAACAGCTCTACCCAGATCAGTCACCGTGACTCAATGGACAGATCAACACAGAGCATGTGTGTTTACACTTGGACCGGTCTCGCTCTCACAAGAAGTACTCTCTGCAGACTGTAGCACAATGATGTAGTGGATTTCATCTACTATGTCATGTGTACTAAATCCATGTTTTAATGGATTTAAAATGTTCGGAGCCGTGATATACTGGATGTTTTTAATGTAAACATTTTATTCAGTGTGTACAGTATGTAGCGTTATGTGTAAATAAAAAGTGAGAGACTGCAATAATGATTGTATTTCCTTAAACCTTTTTTTTTATATTAGTAGTATAGAATAGCTTACTAATAACTTGAGCATCTGGGATTTGTCTTTTTTTTTATTATTTAATTTGGAATTCCCAATGCGCTCTAAGTCCTCGTGGTGGCATAGTGACTCGCCTCAATCCTGGTGGCGGATGACGAATCTCAGTTGCCTCCACGTCTGAGACCGTCAATCCACGCATCTTATCACGTGGCTTGTTGTGCGCGTTACCGCGGAGACATAGTGCGTGTGGAGGCTTCACGCTATTCTCCGCGGCATCCACTCACAACTCACCACACGAAGAGCGAGAACCACACATTATAGCGACAACGAGGAGGTTACCCCATGTGACTCTACCCTCCCTAGCAAACGGGCCAATTTGGTTGCTTAGGAGACCTGGCTGGAGTCACTCAGCATGCCCTGGATTCGAACTCACAACTCCAGGGGTGGTAGTCAGCGTCAATACTCGTTGAGCTACCCAGGCTCCAGATTTTGGTCTTCTAAAGAATATGAGAGGTTTCTGAGTGTTTGGAGAGAATATGTTTGGTATGGATTTTTTTTTATTCGTTTGATTCTGTTTCGAGAACATATATAGTACTATTTCTTCTTTAATTTGATTTGGGATTACAATCTTATTTTAATATAACATGTCACATATCACAGGGACAGAGAAATGTATAGCCTTTGATTCATACATTTATGATTATTACAAGCAGATGACTGCTTCTACACATCTATGAAACAACGTCTCTATAAGACAAGAGAATATTTATACAGTTACAGACAGATATCTTCAGTCTCTAAACCTAACAAAAAGAACAAATCAAAATGTGTAAGCTAGTAGATTTTCACATACAAAGCTATATGGAGTATAGACAACACATATATACAACAAAGAAAACATTTATCTTTATGTATCCTGCAATAGTCTATTACAATACGGCATAAGTAGAGCAGTTTCATGGAGATAAAATACAAAACAATGTATCCAGTATTTGAAATAATCACCAAACTTTGAAGCTGCCAGAGTGAAAATAACATTTGTTCTATGGATGAATTTAAACATTAAAACTTATACAGGCAGATGTCTACTGGCAGTTAAACTACTAACGTTTAGTTAGCCACTAGGATAATATAACCTGTCAAACAAAATTGTGTATAGGCTATATGCCATACTGACAACACTAAATATAATATTGTAAAGAGAATCTAATATGATATGTAGCTGTGCGCGTTCACATTGAAAAACATCCAGTACGTCACAGAAATCGACTACAGCCCACAGCAAGGAAGCTCTCAGCCTCGCATATCATCATAAACAGCACTGTGAGAAGCATGGGCTGGGTTGCGTATTCGGCATTGATTATTTGTTTAAATCCTCTATTTAAGAAAAAAAAAAGTGTCGGTGATTAAACTAGTTTATAAAAAGTTTCAAGGAGCACAATACGATGATACTTGAACAAAAATGAGCTGCATGGTCGAGTTGCCAGAAAGAAGCCAATGCAACAAAAAAGCCCCGTTACAATATGCCCGACAACACCGTGACATGCCTCACAGCTTCTGGCACACTGTAATTTGGAGTGACGAGACCAAAATAGAGCTTTATGTTTACAACCATAAGCGCTATGTTTGGAGAGGGGTCAACAAGTATTGTGCTCCTTGAAACAACCACACCATCTTTTTCCAGAGCAGCCTGTATTTCTCCTGAGGTTACCTGTGGGTTTTTCTTTGTATCCCGAACAATTCTTCTGGCAGTTGTGGCTGAAATCTTTCTTGGTCTACCTGACCTTGTCTTGGTATCAAGAGATCCCCAAATTTTCCACTTCTTAATAAGTGATTGAACAGTACTGACTGGCATTTTCAAGGCTTTGGATATATTTTTATATCCTTTTCCATCTTTAAAAATTTCCATTACCTTGTTACGCAGGTCTTTTGACATTTCTGCTCCCCATGGCTCAGTATCTAGCCTGCTCAGTGCATCCACGTGAGAGCTAATAAACTCATTGACTATTTATACACAGACACTAATTGCAATTTAAAAAGCCACAGGTGTGGAAAATTAACCTTTAATTGCCATTTAAACCTGTGTGTGTCACCTTGAGTGTCTGTAACAAGGCCAAACATTCAAGGGTATGTAAACTTTTGATCAGGGCCATTTGGGTGATTTATGTTATGATTTAAAAAAGGAGCCAAACAACTATGTGATAATAAATGGCTTCATGTGATCACTATCCTTAAATAAAAGACAGTTTTTTTTTGCATGATCAGTCATATTTTCAAAATCAATGCCAGAATTTCACAATTTCTGCCAGGGAATGCAAACTTTTGTGCACAATTGTATATATATATATATATATATATATGTGTGTGTGTGTGTGTGTGTGTGTGTGTGTGTGTATATATATATATATATATATATATATATGTGTGTGTGTGTGTGTGTGTGTGTGTGTGTGTGTATATATATATATATATATATATATATATATGTGTGTGTATATACAGTATGCATTTTTTTGTTGTTGTTGTTGCAAAAACAGCACCAAAGCATTCTGGTGAATTTAGGAGCATAATTTTAATTATTATTATTTTTATTTTTTTAGAACATGGTGGCACTGGTGCTACCACTCTCAAATGTTAGTCTAGAGCCCTGACAAGAGTAATTTGTTTTTTTAATCAGACTACACTGTTAATGCTGTATGTTTTTATTTTTTATTTTACTTATTTATATTTTGCCTTTGTTAAATTCAATTCACAATCAATTCCTGGATAAAATATAGACAGAACTGAGAGGTGTAGTCAGATTTGTCACTGTGTAACTGTGTTGATGGTTTACTTGCCTTGTAACTGGTAGAGCAGGGTTCTTGCAACACCAAGGTCACATGCTTGACTCCCAGCAAAAATACATACTGATAAAATATCTACCTTGAATTCAGAGTAAGCTGTTTCAGATAAAGGCATCTGCCAAATGCATAAATGTAAATGTAGATCAAGCTTTTAGAAGTCTTGGTCTCTCAATGTTGTTGGCAGCCAGGATAATATTTGACCTTAAAAATGATCCATGTGACTTGGGCCTGACCTGCTCTTTCACAGGGAGTTGTTATAGACAAGCTGAGATTTCTGACCTTTCAAAAAGAAAGGGAGGAGAAAATGAGGGGGATGAGTGGGGGCAAAATGTCAGGGACTCACTCAGGCACTCGGCTATGGAGATTTGATTTTACTGAACTGGTCAAAGGTCAGCCTGGATAGTTGTCATTGTAAAGTGAATACTGTGTGTTTCTCTTTAATTTGTGGAAAATAATGTGGTATGGAGTGAAGGAGATGTTCATGCATTCTTACGCACAATGATGCTTCATTCCGTGCGTGCAGTTTTTTTGAGAGACACACCCAAACTCACACTAGTTTGGCCTCCTCAGAGAGTATTATGTAGAAAAGTATGCATCGTGAGATGAGAGATCAGCAGAGAAGCTTCAGATCTGAGCTTGGCCTTTTAAGAGCAATTTGTTATTCATCCTCCTTTTATTTGCTCTGCCTTTTTTCTCTTTGTTTTTCCCCCTCTGCTAAATCTTTGAACCTTCCTGTATGTTTGTGTGACTGAAATGTTTGTAAATGCACTACAGAGAAAGTGCTAGAAGGTCAGACAGGTTTCTTCCCTGTGCTTCTTCTTGGAATCAGAATCTGATTCAGATTTGGACAGATTGTGTGATGTATACAGTCTGAAGTGCCTGCCTCAGGCCAGCTGATGCATGCATATCAATGATCTCAAGTTGCTTGCAACCTTCGTCAAGTGATGCAAGCAACTCTTGTTTTTGAGGAAAATTCACCTGCTGCGTTAGTAGAGAATGGGTTCTTGATGAAATGCATCACTTGGGTGATAGCTGCACTTGCTGATGACTTGATAAAGTCATAGAGTGTAGGGAAGTGAGGCATTTTGCCAGTTTAATCAGATGAGAAAAGAACAAATTTCCTTTGAAAAGCAGTCAGTGTTTCAGTAAGTTCAAACACTGTTTTATCCTTCCCCTGTAGTCCTAAATTAAGTACATTCAAGTGATGAAAGAGATATCACTTAGAAAGCAAATCTCTGCCCTGAACCCTTTGTCCAGCATTTGCGACAGAAATGAGTTGGCTTTTTTATGCCGGCAATTACGGAGAGTTCACAAACTCTCGAGTGCATTTCCCTTGCTTAGCCACTAGGGATGTGCGGAATGATTAATTTCACTGATGTTTAAACGTACATTTTTGGAGTCGACTAGTCTAAAAGAAAGAAACCCTCAGAAAACAATCAAAAAACATTGCATGTTTATGCAACCAATTTAATATAAAATACAGCCAAATCCAACACTAAATTCTGCTGAAAAGGGACATGTATCTGCAACGTGCTTGCCTTGCATTATGATCATTAAATATAGAACATGACACACATTCGCTGAATCAACATTAGCAAATACAGGCATATTTATTGAGAACGATTGAATGAATAGTGCAGGACCAATAGAGCAACACTAATAGCCAATTCTAAATGGAATTCACCAAGTAAAAGTTACTTAAATTAAAACTGTCAGGACATTGTTGAAAATAATTAACAGGTAAGCCAAATCTACCAGAGAGAAAAAATGCACTGAATAGTTGCGCGTATTTGTCTGTAGTTATCTGTAGTTATCCGTAGTTATCTGTATTTCCAGAGACTATTTAGCAGAGACGGGTCACAGTTAAAAATCAATCTGAGAAATTGAAACACCCAATTCAATGGATGTAGAAAGGAAGTCCTGCCTTGCAGGTAAAAGAGCCAATCACCTTTGAGAACAAGCCGGGAAATCTTCATTTTTAATGTAATCTGAGGTAAAGAAGCGCATTTTATGATACCAGTGTAGTCAGATTTTACTGCTGGTGTGAAAAGCTATTTCCATCGAAGTGATGCACAAATAAACAAAGCTGAGCAGTGTCATAGTTGTCCGTAGATTCATCGACAGCCTGAGACATTACATCTGCTTTTCTCAAAGACATCTTTGGCCAAATCAAACTCTCCTTGCATATGATGTGTCTGACATGGGTACATTGGAGTTCGTCTTGCATGTTGAGCAATGGGAAGCTGCTCCCGGGTACTAGTTCCTGTCGTATGTAATATCTGTCAGTGTGACTTATACAGAGATGCGACTTATCTTTGTTTTTGTTTTTTCAGTAGACAACGCTATTTTGACCGGGTGCGACTTATGTTCAGGTGCGACTTTATACGGTAACTCACACATAGCTATGTTATGATATCGAAACACTTTTACAATAAAGCATCATTTGAAAAGCAATACATTTTAATGCTACCCACCTACATTTACAAACATATTCCATTGTGATCAGCTTCCACGGTAGCTTACAGCAACTGATAAAGTGTTGGACTTTGAACTCGGAAGACCGCGGTTCCCATTCAGACATGCAAGCTGACACGTGAGACGAACGTGTCATAGATGCGACACAAAATGATGTGGTTGCTTCAGAAAATGTGCTTTTTAATTAGCATTTTGTTTTTGGACATTATCGGTTAGGTTTAGGTGTTGGCTAAGGGTAAGGATGTCTGTTTTGGTTAACTCTCATTTGCTTTTAGGACACTATTGGTTAGGTTTTGGTTAAAGTTTTTGGTTAGGGAGGTACGTTTTACTCATTAAAACCTCCATCTAATATTCACCTTAAAATCCTTGTCTGATCACGACACCATTTCACTCGCTTTTGGCGCCTTGCTGGACATTTCCCTCGGAAACTGCTGCAAAATGTAAAAATACGTAATTTAGTTTTGCAGAAATGTTGCTACATTCACGTAATGTTCATGAGATCAGCCTGAATTAAAGAGATGAACAAAGCATGTCTGTCTCTCCATCACCCTCTTTTTCACTCTCTCTAATGAGACCAACACATAGTCCTTGTGTCTGGCTGGTAGAAATAATGATGGACATGAATAAATAAATGATCATTAGACAGTCCTACCTGGGAGCTCTGTGGGTGTGGGTCAGTTAGATGTTTTGTTATACTATATACTTGATAAAGTTTTCATTAGGGATGCACCGATCCGATGCCTGGATTGGTATCGGCTCCGATACTGACATTTTTAAACGGATCGGATATCGGTCCAACGAGCCTGATCCAAATCGGATACTGTGTGTTAGTCATGTTCGTTACTGTCAAGCTCAAAAAATGACATAAGAATAATTAAAACACAAAGTAGTTAATATGACTCGTGCATTTTATTCAAAGCCACTTGAAGACGTGCGATAACTCACAACAGTCTTATGATACTTGCAGGCAATAATGAAGACAAAGGTATGTTTGACATAGTAGAAAGGTCTGGAGTCTCAGAGATACTATTGATGAGAACAAAGAGTGTGTGTGAAAGCGAGGTATATATGCAGTCCTTGATTAGCCACTAATGATATGAAAGTGCGTGTGATCAGAACTCAGGGGAGAGTGAGCACTGTGACTGCAGTGAGGAAGAAAGAGAGAGACTGGTGGATCCATGACAAAAGGTGCACGACTGAGATATATTACTATATATTACTATTAGAATATATTATTATTATTATTATTAATATTTAAGTTGAATGGGTTCCAAAAAAATAACTGTGTGAATGAAAAGTGAACTGATTTCTAACAAAATTGAACAAAAAAGAGATCTGAATCCTTTAAAGTCCAGATACAAGTTGAAAAACAAATAGCACAAAAAAAAAAAAGAAAAACACAAAAAAACTTTTCTACTGATGACTTATACTGGAATTACTGTTAATTTTGCTGCTACATTATCCAGTATACTAGTTAACAATAAAGTTTTTCGTAATAAGCTATACATTTATATTGAAATAATGTGTAGTTAGAGGTTTGTGTTTCTTTACATATTAAAGAGTACTCCCAATTAATTCCACACAATAATGTAAAGATATTCTAAACTGATTATGCAAAAAAAAAAAAAACAACACTGATATTGGACCGGTATCGGCCAATACTGAGATTTCCGATATCGGAATCGGATCGGAAGAGAAAAAGTGGTATCGGTGCATCCCTAGTTTTCAGCTTGTTACATTTTTCAGTTCAGCTCAGATGTTACAAGCCTGACCATAATCAAATGTGCAGCAAAGAGAATGTGCATTTGTCTATGTCCTTGCTTTTCATAATCAGCCACTGATTTGCATACCTGTATGGGTTGAAAAGATGGGGAGGACGTCAAAAGAAAATAAGATGTTTCTGGATTCCTCACTCTGGGAGATTTAAGGAGACACGAAACTGCAAATTATGGAAACATTATTTTGTCAACTTTGCTATCATAAAATATCATTCAAATGTTGAAACTTGAGCTTTCAAATGTATTGGATGGTCAAGATTAATTTATAGTTTCACAGTAAAGATGTACCGTCAGTATAAACAAACCCAGTGACCCACCTGCCAATACAATTAAATGCGTTTTGAGGGCATTACAGAGATATACTGTCTAGTGTAAAATCCATAATTGTGTGTATAAACTGTTGTCACTGTGCCATTACTTACCACGACTGTTTTAGTTTTGCTTAGTTTTAGAGCAGCATCTGTTTGTGGCGGACTGTCTTTTGTTACAAACAGGACTGCACTCTGATTAACGAGCACCATTAAGCTCCATCTTGATGGGGGACAGAATGAAAAAGAAAGATACTGACAGAGTGAGTGGAAGGGAGCTGACAGGTTGATACATGAGGTCGGTAACCATCCTTACGGCTTTTGTCATGCTCCTCCTTAAAGAGCCATATTGATGTATTATCTGCTGATTTCAGATATTTTCAAATGTCTGGAACCAAAAGGGATGTGGAGAAGACATCAGTTATTCTCATTATGGAACATTTCTGTTACTAATACAATTTTAAGCACATCAGAAAAATTCACATTTGAATAGGTTATCTGCAGATCCAAGAACATCTATACTGAATTGTCTTCTCGCATGAAGGAATTGAAATACTGCACTGTGCTTCCTAAACATTTACCCCATTATAATTTTTTAAAGAACATGTTTAAAGAACATGTCTTTTAAAGATATTGCAAAGGTAAAATACCATTAAATAATCTTCAGAGTGAAAATATGTGAAAATGGAACAAAGATTAAAGAGGTTGTGCTCCTAAAGGAGTGTTTGTAACTGCGACAGAGAAGAATGGAGGTGCAGAGAGATGGATGGGTAGTCATTTTTGAAATATCTCTATGTATGAGGGCCATAGATCTTCATGTGAAGTGTTATCTCCTTAATAGCATTAGGACCTCATTAATGCATGTCTGCTGTTTAATTATTGATTCTTCAATGAGAGATCCAGACTGGTCTTCAGCTCTCTTTGCTAGCTGGAAACCCATACTGCTTTCGATATGCTTCACATTAACACGTTAGCACTGAACTGACTAATCAATTTGTCCTCATTTCAGTCCTGTGTCTTCACAGGCATTCATCCACACTGCAGGAGAGCACAGACCACCGCAGACAAGTGTGAACTGTCACACTAACAGTCCTCAGCACATACACAAATAGGACAGCTCCTATGCTAATAATACTCAAAACAGACATGCATGAATATCACCCATTAGAGTACTCATTGCAAGAGTTCAAACTGATGAAAATAGCCACAGGAGTATAGAGCTGTTCAGTTTGTAGTCTAAAAACCTGGAAGAGAATTTACTATGAGTACCCTCTGGATTTTCCTATTGGATTTTACAATGGCAGTTTTGGATTTGAGTAAAATAAGGTCTGTGGTAAACCTTACTTGAAGACATGTGGATGTTTTGTTCTACAACATAAATTACACACAGTTATACCTTTAACGTGAATTTTAAAGCTGTATTGAAGCAGCATACTTAAAAAAAAAAACAAAAAAAACAACATGTCAGCTTCAAAATTCACATTTGAGATATGAAAGTGTGTAATTTATGTTGTAGAACAAAATGTCCATGTTTACCCCCATGGCGAATTAAGGCCCATGCGTTAAAAAAAAAGGCCCATGTATACTTCGTTTTTGCGTGTTCTGGATCGCTGGCACCTGGTCGACCGCGTTGCCTTTGTGAGTATACTCTTCTGACCACAAGCGAATACGAACGCCTTTGACGCATGCCCACTATAACTTCTTTGTGATACTTTTTTAGTAGAGTCAATGGCCAGTGCATGCGCCAACGATGCACACAGATGATGACCGCGTCCCCGAGTCATGAAAATCTGAATGGCTTATGACGGAATTTATGTCACGCATACTGTGGGTGGAGCGATCAGCAATGCGGACAACTGATGTATACTCAGGCCTTTAGCCTTCCGGTTTCACCTACAAATTGACATCACAGCTGAACAGCTCTATTGTGACAGGGTTAGTTGGAAAAAATATATTTTAGTGCAGTGTTTCTGTGGTTTTACTTGAGATTTTGCTTAAGGACCCAGATTTTACATTGAATATCAAGTGGCGACCCAACACAGTACCAAAGTTTGTTACCAAAAGTTGGTCCCATTTGTTCTTAATATCAAACATTGTATTTATTAACATTAACATGAACTACATAGGTCCAACAATATGGAAAATGTTTTTTCTCTCTGCTGTCTGAGGCTCTATCGGAACAGACATGCAACCGACTTTTGGGTTGCGACCCAGCAGTTGTGAACCATGGTTTAGTGCATTTACAAGGGTTTCTTTTTCATTTGCCATCATCAGGGTACCACTGCTAAACTTTCAAGCCAAGTAATTTTTCTGAGGTTTCTGTCAGGATTAGCAGAGAATAATGAGGCTCAGGCCCAATCGCAGAGTGAAAATAAACAGGGAATTTATTAATACAAAATAAATAAAAATCAAACCAAAACTCCCACAATGGGGGAAAAACAAGCATAAACTACCCTGTAGGGGAAAAAGGTAATCCAGGGCTGGGGCAAAAGGCAGTGGGGAAACAGGACTGACCGGAATGTGTAGGGATGAACAGGACAGGAAACTAGACCGACCGACAGACTGACTGGAAAACAAGACGAACTGGCACTGGACAGCACACACAAGGAGACTAAAATAGGGAGAGAAATCAACAAGTTAACAAGACAGGGCATGTGTGACTAATAAACTAATAATGGGCAAACAAGGAGGCGGGGTATGACATAAGACAGAGAGACACACAGCAATACAGAAACAAAACAAAGACAACAAAACACCCGAATGGCATGAGCGCACATCGCCAAGACAATAAGGCAATATACACTCATGCCAACTGACAAACAAGACGAGAGAATGCGTAGCAATGCCAAACAAAGCAATGCCACACATTCTCACACTAAACGGAACCTGAGCGTACATCGTGAGGCAAACGCCACGCGATGCACGCAACAGGCGACAAAAACAAGACAGGACACCTGTGCAAGAGTTCAGCCACCCACAAACCCGAAATCGCAGACCCAAGTGACCGAACCTCAGCACAACGTGAAGACAGCCTGCGACCTGGGTGCGCAGCGCAAAGCGAGCGCAACGCGTGTCCGTGGTCACGAGAGACAGACACAGAATATGGAGCATGAGCATCCGAATCCCGACACTGAAACAGACAGGAAAGTCAGGATCCAGACACCATGCTCTGGACATGAAACACAAGACAGCCCGAGACATGGGCATGCAGCGCAACGCGAGGAGACAGACAAACTATTGATGCAAGTGTATGCTGCCAAGATGACATAAGCGCGATGCACTCAAATCAAAATGTGTGTTCAATTTGAACTGCATCTCGATTTGCCGATTGGCGAGATTTGCTGGTTGCAGTCGTGGGAGGCTATGACAAACATAATATAGCATGATATAAACGTGATGTACTGTTATAAAAACAGTTGTGAGCATACTACCATGCTACGTCATAGCAGATGTAGTAAAAGTAGTATGTGAAGTATGCAATTGCGAATGCAGCCCATGAAGCATTTGTAACCATTGTTACGTTGTGAGTCTGGCCAATCGTGAATAAGCTGTGTCGTCATCAGAACTTGTGCAGCTTCTTTGGAGCAACTGCAGAGGCTGTACCAACCTGCAGCTCTCGAATTGCTCTCGCGGTACTTCGATGGCATACGTCACGGTGACGCGGCGGTGGCGCCATTTCAAGTCGGACAAAATTTCTAACCAACACGCACTGCTTCAAGTCTGGTGCCAATCGGTCTGCGCAGCGCTGCGTGAAGTCGAACACACCTACTAACAGACAGAACATGGAGCATGAGTTTCCGGATCCCAACACAGACCAAAACTGAACCAGACAGGAAGTCAGGATCCAGACACCATTAAACAAGACAGACCGAAGAGCGCACGGCAGGGAATTCAACTGAAACCGTGTGCTCACTCAAAGACAGACAATGAAACACAAGACAGACATGGGACGTTGATGCCACGGTCCTGTCAGACAAAAACCCAAACTGACAGAGTGACAGGGCCATGACAGTTAGTGCATTATCGGTTATATGGGGCCTACAGAACAGGATATAAATTAAAATAACCCATGACAGAAAAATTATTCTCTATTCGCCACAATGGCAGTCAATATGTAAGCACTTACTAGGCCAGGTTGTTGTGGTTGTGATTTTTTTTTTAGTGCTGTGGTAATGATTTTTAATTTATTTGTATGGAAATCTGTACAAATAAAATAATTGCCACGTGGAACATCTTAATCATCTCATGGGAACAACCAGGAAAGGTTTCTCATTAGTCTTCCAAATCCTTTTGGTGATAAAAATAGCTTTCCATTTTCCACAGAGTGTGCAATTCCAAAATAGTCAATTTCTCTTTTCCTTTTCTGGGCTGGGTTTCTGAAATAGACAGAAAAGAAAGTCCTTCCCGTAATCTTTCCCATCCTGATTCCCGTCCTATCTCTGGTTATAGTGTAGCTGATAAGCAAGTCCGTCTCTCTTCCACCCTGCTGTGTGCTTGCCTCTGTTCTGTCTGGATTAGTTGTGGAATTAGTCCCTTCCTGCTATTGTGCTAAAATAAAAGTGTTTTTTTTTTTCTGCTGACATGCAGTCAGTGAAAGCAAAGGAAGTTGAGAGTTTAATAGATTTGTGTATGTCTGCAAAAACTGTGTTATAGGTTGTGTGTCTGCAAATACTGTAATTATGTTGTGGAATATTATTAGTGAACTTTATAAAAGGATTCAAAAACAAGAACAAAACAGAAGTAACTGTTTCCCTTCTCATATATACATATACAATGGCCCCAAAAACTGTTTGGATACTAAAGCCACACTTAAAAATGCAAAGCCTACATTCCATTTCTTTTGACAACAAATTATCAAACAAAGTTATCTGCAAGTCAATTATGCTAGACCATTTCTATTTTTTATTTTTATTATTTTCAGAACTAAATTCACATTTCTTGTAAGCAAATGTGCTTGAGTATGTTTAAATGTATAACTGACAGCCAAATCATTTTTCTCTGTCTTCTTATTTTTAGGTAAGTGTGTGTGTGTGAGATCTGCCAGCTCTTCACAGCTGGGTGGTAAGTCTGACGACAAAAGCTTTGTGGCATTGCATTCTTGTTCCAACCCACAGAACCCATCATCTGTAATTTAAACAACTATGGTTTAAAGACCATCAGCTTGCTATTAAATTGGTGTAATTAAATTAGATTTTTCTTACCTAACACTTCTCTTTCTCTATAACACTTCTAATTAACACAATTACATTAGCACTACAGTGCGTCCTTTTGGCAGTTTGTGGCATCATTTTGGCTCTTTGTGCTTGACTTACGTACTTGCACTATTGTACTGTGTTGGCAGTGTTCTTATTGGCACTTTTAAGTTTTGTTTCAGTATTCATTTCTGTTCTTAAGTACAGACACATTTTACAGGCTCTCTTGTAAAATTATTTTAAAAGCATCTGCCAATAACTTGAGAACATGAGAAATGGGGCGCAAATGGAGACTTTTGCTTAAAGAGATAGTTTGCCCAAAAATGAAAATTCTCATCATTTACTCACCCTTATGCCATCCTGGATGTGTACGACTTTCTTTCTTCAACAGAACAAAAACAAAGATTTTTAGAAGAAAATCTCAGTTCTGTAGGTTCATACAATGCAAGTGAATGGTGATCAGACCTTTGTAGCTCAAAATCACATAAAGGAAATGTAAAAGTAATCCATATGATTCCAGTGTTTAAATCCATATCTTCAGAAGCAATATAATAGGTTTGGGTGAGAAACAGAACAATATTTAAGTACTTTTTACTCTAAATCTCCACTTTAACTTTCACTTTCAGGTGTGAAAGTGAAACTAAACAGGCACCACATGTGACTTTCAGATGTAAAAGTGAAAGTGGAGATTTAGAGTAAAAAAGGATTTAAATTAAGTATTAATGAATTAGAAAAGTATTAGTAAGTGTATTACTAAGCTGTGTTATGTGTATATAGTTTTAAGTTGTTTAAATGAAGGTGTATTTGGTAAATGTTTGTATTAATTAATTGTTAAGTTGATGCGATTAAGGTACTGTTAAATAGTCACCTTGCTCTTTAATTTACTAATTGTTAAAAGGATTGTAAACACAGATAATTAAATATGATGAAAAGATCGTATAATTTTTAAGGTGAGAAGGGAAGGTATAATAAGCATTGGCTTCAGCCTTTCCCTTTTTCGGCTAAATGTAAGATAATGTTTTTGTTGTATATACAATTTGAGTTGTATGAGTGCCTAAATAAAAAATAAAAAAAATAAAAAAAAATCTTTGTGTGTGTTCTGCTGAAGAAAGAAAGTCATACACATCTGGGATGGCATGAAGGTGAGTAAATATTGAGAGAATTTTTGGTTGAACTATCCCTTTAAGTTTCCTGCTTTAGCAAAAGTCTCAATGCAATTTTCCTCTGGCTCATTTATAATAGAAAATTTAGCTTATTTTTTTATACTTTCCAATGTTGGTGAAGATACTGGTATATTACCTTATTTATGGACATAAGAATAATATTGAGCCTTTGTTCTTTGCTCAAGATTGTGGAAAGAAGTGTATAATGAGTTGTGTAGCTGTAACGAGCGTGTGATATGCGAGTGTAGTGGCTTGCTGTTATCATTTTAAGGCCCTATTGTAGCTAGTGTGTGTGTTTGTGGTATTGATTTCAGGATCACTCTGTAATGCCATCTACATCATTAGATGTTTAAAAGCAGGCCCATCCTGTGTTTCCTTTACCTCTCTCACTCAACACATTCTCCCAAATTACACTTCACTAGAACGCAAAGGGTGTGTATGGAGCCAAGTAAAGTGGTTTAATTTTATTTTTCTGAAGAGTAGCTCAGACAGCACTTAAAACTCCCTTCCTGATGGTTAAAGGTACAGAATGTATTGAAATGAATAGGATGACAGGGACATTTAAAAATAAAGTCTGAGACATGCAGTATTTTGGGTTCAATCATGAAATCTTGACCTAGGTTACAGGTACATTTCTTCATGTGGCTTCATTTCTATCAGTTACCTTGCATGTTTTGGTGCTGGAATGTGATGGTGACTGAATGTGCTGTGTAGTCTCAAAGATTTTAGCAGTGCTGCATCCTCAGGAGAAGGATGAGAGAAAGTCTACAACAGTTTGAAATCACCTGACATTGTATCATCTCCATAGTAACAGTGTAAGCATGTCCGCCTTGTCTCCTCCACATTGTGCGTTCACTATTAAAATCCTTGTCTAAACATTTGTGGGACCACAGACAGCACACATACATACATGCTGCGAATGAGACACAAAAACCCGTGTTTACACGAAGAAACCCTAACATTCACTTAAAATCCCCAATAGTTGTGCAGTACAATGTGATTAGAATTTGAAGTGCTATACAGTAGGCTGCGAATCTGAAAATGGCAATATATGCCGAACACTTATATGCTGAAAATAAATGTTCCTAAATATTTTTACTGATATAAAAAGGTCACATATATTTGCAACATATATTTCAAAATATGACAAAAATTTACATTTTCACATATGTAACATATTTTTTTCAAAACACTTGTGGAATTTAAATTCGTACATAAATGCTGAAATATATGAAATCTAATTGTATTTGTTCGTATATTGCCATATATCAGGTTTCAATATCAGACAATGTAATAACTGCAACAGGCCTATTTTGAATCCTCTTTTGTGTTTTTACTTTACAGATTTATTGTACATCTACAGTATTTTAATCTTAGAGAAGTTTTCTTGCATTGTCTTGCACTGAGGCAGAAAATTTGAATACAAAAATAATTAAGGGTCTTCCAATACCCACAGGTTTCATCAAAATGTATGGTATTTGTGTGTTTGTGTATGTGTATTGTATTTATTTATTTTTTGGGGGGGAGAGGGGGGCTTGCTAAGTGCATATTCAGTTATTGTGCACTTAAAACATTTCATGTAATTGCATTTACAATGTAATTCACACAATTACAGGGGTATATAATGATGATTTGTGAGTTTTCACTGCAAAACACCCCTGCCCCCCTCCCAAAATTTGAAAAAAGCTGCAGCAAATTCAGTCATTTTGGGACGCAAAAATCAGGGAAAAGGTGGAGCGAAATCCTGGAGGGAAGAGATCCCACTTTGTTTCTTTTTTTTCCATCTTTCCAAACTTGCCTTCCCCAGATTTTTGCTAAGCTCAAAAAAAAAAAATAAATAAATAAAAAAAAAAATATATATATATATATATATATATATATATATATATATATATATATATATATATACATATAAATCTATCTTTGTGTGGCTGAAAACTTAACACTTGGACATTACTCTGTTGACTACAGTAATTAGGAGCTTGAAGGAGTGATTGATATTGACAATATGACTGTATAGTAATAAATGTGACCGCTATAGTTACAGAGTAGCCTCAAAGTTTTATTATTGATGTTTTTAATAATCCTAAACAAGATATCACCAACCAAGCTTGGTTCTCCAATAATCGTAATGCTTATTTGCTGTGCTCTACTTTAATTTGATAATAATGCCCAGTCTTACTCAAATGAGTGTTCCAAGCCTCAGAAATGGGCAAGGCACTGACCGGTTTCATGTAGTTGGAACCATAGAGTTTTTTTTCTCTCTCTCATGCTCTCTCTCTAACACTTTGTTTGCCTGAGGGTACATTTCATATGGAGCAGGTGAGGTCTGGCCACATGTCATGTGGTTCTCTTGGTCCCATTGTGTTGGAGAACAACTGTCACCACATGGGCCCTGCCACCCCACGAAATGTCAGGACTCTTGCCAGATAGGATTGCTAAAGATGTGAAGGAAGAAGATTTAATGGAAGTGTTTGTGTTAGTAACAGATTATTTAAGTGGAAAGGCCATAGGCTTCATTCATTTGTTTTTAATAAACAATTGTTTGTCATCTGTAAAAATATGTAAATACATTTCCAATGATGCAAATGAAATAAAGCATTATTAAGCAAGCTAATTGACACTGACAGGCTATATTTTATTTCCAACAGAGTTTATCTAATACATCAGAATGTCCTATTTTATCAGCTTTCTACTGAATTCTGTCTGATTCCTCTGACCACTTAATAGTAATCCATGATTTTCTGTAAGAAATTAACTTCATGTACTCCACACGTTCCATGCTATAATTCATGAAGCAATGCAGTCTGCATCTTTCATTGTATATCAAAGAGAATCACTCAGGGGGAGTTATTTCCGATCCACCAAATGTGAAAAAATGAGTCACTGGTGATTCACTACAGAGAAGTTCAGGTGGGAAGTCATTCATTTTTTAGTCAATGTGGAAAATATTAAGGAAGGAGTCATTTTAGATTCATGAGTACAGCAGGGTGTTGGGGAATTGATTTTCTGTCTTGGTGAACACTCACAAGAATTTTATGTCGCATCTTGTAATATTTTGTCTTTTGCTTTGTGTCTCAGCTGATGAAATTTTGAATTAGACCTCATGCAATATTTCATTGCTTAAAATGATGCATACTGTTATTCAGTATAGGAGTTAATGACCTGAAGATGACCTCATATATGTGCTTCATGTGGGATTGTGATGGTCACATGATATGTTCCTGGTGTGATACACTCTACAGGAAGTACACATGTGTGGTTAGGTGTTTGAAAGGTCAGAGCTTTAGGAGGCCTGCCTGCCTTTGATAAATAAATATAGTCAAATGACTGTGGCGATACAGGTCGCAGTTAACAGGTTTGGTTAGCCTACTCCATTACTGTAATTGCAGTGAAGACAAATCAGTGTGCAAATTCATACATTGTCATTCTAGGGATTACGCATGCAACTTTATGGCAACAGTTTGGAGAGAGACATTTTCTATACAGAGATGGTATAATATAAAGAAATGGTTTACTGCGTCTGTGTGGAAGAACTTGACTGGCCTGCACAAAGCCCAGACCTGAACCCCAGTGAACATCTTTGGGGTGAATTGGATGGAAGTGGAATGTCGATTGTGAGCTAGGCCCCATCATCCAATATCAGTGTCTAATCTCACTGATGCTCTTGTGTTTGAATGGGAGCAAATCCATGCAGCCATGTAAATACAGTATAGTGGAAAATCTTCCTAGAAGAGTGGAAGCTGTTATTGCAACAAAGGTGCAAAATGACACCAGTGGTTTTGAAATTAAATGTTTATCAATCACATATGGTGTCCACAAACCTTTGGCCACAAACAGTAGTGTATGTTCACATGAGTTTTTGGTATAGTATGTAATCTAACTAAGAGGTCAGTATTTTTTCAGAGTTTTAGTTATATCAGTGTTTCCTACACTATTCTGCTATGATTTACAAAAAAGAGAAATGCACATTGTCGCATTAACAACCAGTCAGTCAATAAACTGATCACAAACATTAAGTACACATAACAAAGTAATAGTTCTTGGTTGTTTATTATTACAAAATGCTCAGTCTTACACTCTTGACACTTTCAAGTCAGACTACAAGCTACAACTTTGCAATTAACAAGTCTGTTAATATTTAAAATTGTTTTGCTGTGAATATGTGGATTCTGCAGCAGGGCAGCATTTCCGTGCAATCCTGCAATGCATTTTGTAGTCCAATAGAAAGAGCATTTGTTAATTACTATTACTATTAATATAACTATTAAAGTAATAGTAGGCTGATAGTGGCTAGCACTGATTGGTGCTTAGTAGATCTCAATCCCTCTAATAATTAGGGATCCACCAATCTAGATCGGCTGATCTTTGTCTTAAATCTGTGATTTGTGATCAGCCCATCATTCCTAGATTCAGGGCCTATCTTTTTTTAATTGCTACATGCTCAAAAACACACACAGGCCACGTTCACACAGCAGCAGAATACGGTCGTCAGACCTGTTTTGAGTGCTTAATACAGTTGCGTACACACACTGGACGGTTATTTACGGGTGTGACATCCTCATTCTTTAACCGAACTGACAACCCGCAAATTTTCAGATCTCACAACTGCATTCTGGGCAAACCTGTGCTGTGTGAATGGAACCATACTGGACAACTAGTTATTAGTTACGTAATCTACAGTGCAGCGTGGCTCTCACTGTACATGTGCATCTCGTGTGTTTCATGTGGGGTTACGTTAACTCATGGAGATGGAGAAATGAGCTGCGTGTCATCCGAAGATTCAGCTGCTGTCTTCCACCGGCTGCTCATGGGCACAAGCTGCGCGACACAAAAGCTGCACTCTGCACTCAGTTAAAAAGCATTCAAAGCCACTGTCGGTTAATTATTATCTGATGGATTAACTCGCACCTATTTAAAAACGCGGCAGCAGATGTGATAAGACATGTCGATGTTATGGATGTCGGCATCTTTTAGTCACCGTCATGGTTACAGCGGTTAGAATACGGTTGTGACTTCGGTTGTTCATACAGACAGCATTCGAACTGCTACTGTACGCTGTTGTATGAACGAGATATTTCAAGCCTCACACCTGTAAGTAAATACAGTTGTCAATCCCAAACACTGACTGTGTGAATGTAGTCATACATTGCTTCTCTTATGAATGAGCGCTTACTCAGCCCTTGAAGCATGAGATTATGGCCACTGGAGGGTGAGTTATTGGCAATTCTAAGCATTCACAAGAATTAACACTTTCAGACATGCTGTAATTTAGATGAATATGCCAGATTGTTTTAAAAATGTGTATGAATTACATGTGCAGGGCTTGACATTAACGCTTGTCTGCTTGTCCTGGACAAGTGGAATTTTGAACGGGCAAGTTAAAGAGAATTTTACTTGCCCGACCGGACAAGTAGCCTTATTAAAATCTCAATAACGAATGTTAGCTCACTAGGGCGGGATTGCGGGTATTGAGCATATTTTTAAGAATTCCCTCTATTGCGTCGCCCTTTCTACCTCTCACCTTCACTCGTGGTGCAGCGTTCAGCAGCTTGTGAGTGCTAGCAGTGGGGAAGAGCATATTTATTGAACTTTAGATTTTACATATAGAAACGGGCATAAACCTATTAATTGGACATGCAATGGTTTTGTACCACGTCTCTATAATAGCTGGATAAAACTATTGCTCCTGTTTATAATCATCAAAGCTGTCTTCATTGCAAACGTACAACGTTGAAGAGATCTAATTTTGTCTCGTCACATTGTGGCGCTCCCTCATAATACAGCAAGAAAAGCAGAAATTGCAAAAATACTTTGTGTAATAATACCATCTGTAGAGTGAAGAGAAATGCTTAAAACAGCCTTATGCACCCATTATATCTCTCATCTTTCTAGAGCTCCATCTAATATATGTGTCCAAGGTATTTTCTCTGCCATGTGAATCAGTCAATTTTAATAAGTATATAACAATATACATTATAATAATATTAATACTACAACCCCAATTCCAAAAAAGTTGGCACAGTACAAAAAGGAGTGATTTGTAAGTTATATTCACCCTTTGCTATAGATGCTTCAGCAAATAATCCAGCACTTTGAGAACAATGTTCCCCAAAGACAAATTGGAAGGATTTTGGGCATTTCTCCCTCTACAGTGCACAATATAGTTAAAAGATTCAAGGAATCTGGTCAAATCTCAGTGCATAAAGGGCAAGACAAAAACCACTTCTGAATGCGCATGATCTCTGATCCCTCAGACATCACTGTCTTAAAAAAAAAACGTCATGGGATTATTTTAGTAAACCTTTGTTAGTCAACGCCATTCGCCGCTGTATCCACAGATGCAAGTTAAGACTTTACTATGCAAAGCAGAAGCCCTACATCAACACTGTTCAGTAGAGTTGTTGACTTCTAGCTCGGTCTCATCTTAGATGGAAAGTAGATCAGTGAAACCCTGTTTTTTGGTCCGATGAGTCCACATTTCAAATAGTTTTTGAATAACCCAGCCGTTGTGTTCTCCGATTGGCCTGCCTACAGTCCTGACCATCTCCAGTTGAGAATGTGTGGTGCATTATGAAGCACACAATACAGCAACGAAGACCCGTACAGTTGTGCAGCTGAAGACCTGCATAATGGATGAATGGGGGAAAATTCCACTTTTTAAACTTAACAAACTTGTGTCTTCAGTGCCTAAATGCTTAATAAGTGTTATTAGAAGAAATGGTGATGTTTCACAGTGGTAAACACTCAACTGTCCCAAATTTTGGAGTGTGTTGCAATCATCTGATTTGAAATTACATAATAAATAAATAAATAAATAAATAAATAAATAAGGTAAAGTCATATAAAGTTTAATTGTAGTGCTTTCAATATAGAAAATGGTGAATGTACAAATCACTCCTTTTTGTTTTTATTAGCATTTTTCATACTGTCCCAATTTTTTCGGAATTGGGGTTGTATAACATTAATAAATTACACAAAATGAAAACATATTATCTATCTTTAATATGCATATCTGTTTTGAATATACAACACGATTGATTTAGCAGCAAGGTTCTCTCAGAATTTTATCTGTTATCATTTTCAATGCATTCTGTCAATATTAAACAGCCATTTTTAATGCAACTGGTGAGAACTGACTTGTACTCTCAAACAGATGATTTACCCAAAAATGAAAATTTGGTAACACTTTACAAAAAGGTTCCATTTGTTAACCACATCAGTTAAAATGAACTAAGAATAAACACTCTTGGTTTATGTTAATTCCAACATACAGTATATTAATAAGTTTTCATACATTAAAATAAAAAGTTGTATATGTTAACTTTACTTCATGCACTATGATCCAACAATGTTTTTTTTTTTTTTTGTAACTAACATTAACTGAGATTGATAAATGCTGTAAAATATTGTTCATTGTTAGTTTATGATAGCTAATGCATTGTCTAATGTTAATGAATGGAACCTTATTGTAAAGTTTTACCAAAAATTCTCACCTTTATATTGTTCCAAACCTGTCTGTCTTTCTATATTCCGTGGAACTCAAAAGGAGATATCAGGGAGAATGTTAGTTACAGTCTCAATTCACTTTTATTTTATTTAGGCTTGAGGGTGAGTAATGATTTACCGTCTTTCTGCACTGTGTTCTTAATCCCTATTAGGTGAATGATGAAGATGGAGGCTTTTTTTTCCTTTCTTACACCTTTCTATTGTTTTTGTCTCCAGACAAGTAACTTTTTTACTCGGACAAGTGAATGACCAATTTACTTGTCCAAAGGACAAGCACATGACAGTGCTTAATGTCAAGATCTGCATATGTGTGAATATTAAGGTGCCCATTTTCAAGAGTCATTATGGTAAGACAAAAGACAAAGATATCAGTCACTCATCCAGTGTGATTTTGTGTGAACTCTGATTTAAATCAGAGATATATGTTTGTCGCAATATCACTAATAAGAGCAATTTAAACAGTTTAACCTTCAATAAAGGCTCAGCATCTTCATGCAGTTGCTTAATAGTGATTTGGGTTACAACAAAATGCCAAAGACGGTAAACAAATCATAAATACTAATGATTTCTCATTGGAGCAGTTTTGGAGCTTGTAATGCATATACTGAATCTCTCTTATTTTTTAACGTTACCTCTGCTGTGCGAGATGCTCTTATGTTGTTTACTGGTTGCCAGTCTTTTGTGCGGAGATCCATTGATGTTTTTCAGAACATACTGTATGATACATATGTAGTAATGTGTATTTAATGTAAGCCAAAATGATATATTTCCAGAGGTGGGTAGAGTAGCCAAAAACTGTACTCAAGTAAAAGTATAATTACTCAAGTAGAAGTAAAAGTGCTAACATAAATAATTACTTGAGCAAGAATAAGAAAGTATCCAATTAAAAGAGTACTCAAGTAGTGAGTAACTCGTTACTTTCACAAATGACATAATGGACGTTAACCCCCTACATTACATTACATAATACACATGTAACATGTTTTACAGAATTATTATTATTATTATTATTAATAGAAATTCTGTCATCATCAGTGTTGGGTGTAACGTGTTACAAAGTAACACATTACTGTTATCTGATTACATTTGCGGTTACGCAGTAATGTAACGTTACTTTAAAAATTAACTAATCTGATTACAGTTACAGACATGAATAAAACTAAGTTACTTGGATTACACATTTATTGCTAAAACAATAATAATAATTAAGTAGAATGCATTTTAAAATGTATTACGTTCCAATGTTGGTACTTTTATGTGTGTTGCTGTGTCAGCTAAGGGCATGCACTCTAACAAACCACCAAGGCATTGAGGACACGTATCGAGGCGATGGAAGATGAGTGAGCTGTATTACTATGGACGCAGCAGAGTGTAGCTGTTTATTCAAATTGAAAATGAAAGTGAAGCGTTTCAAGTTTTCATGCGCTCACAATCAATCTCAGCGAGCTCTGTGTCCGCATGCTCCCAGCCCTGGCTGAGGCACGCAAGGCTGGGCCACCGACAAATCTTCCTTAAATATCCGCACTCTACCCCATCATTGCGCGCCTCCCTCGTGTGTCCCTCTGCAGCTGCCGCGGGAGGGGATCGGCTTCGGGTGTATATGGAAAACAGCGCTCGTTCCTGTCTAACAGAGGGATACAGTGCATCCGGAAAGTATTCACAGCGTTTCACTTTTTCCACATTTTGTTATGTTACAGCCTTATTCCAAAATTGATTAAATTCATTATTTTCCTCAAAATTCTACAAACAATACCCCATAATGACAACATGAAAGAAGTTTGTTTGAAATCTTTGCAAATTTATTACAAATAAAAAACGAAAAAAAAATCACATGTACATAAGTATTCACAGCCTATGCTCAATACTTTGTTGAAGCACCTCTGGCACCAATTACAGCCTCAAGACTTTTTGAGTATGATGCTACAAGCTTGGCACACCTATTTTTGGGCAGTTTCTCCCATTCTTCTTTGCAGGACCTCTCAAGCTCCATCAGGTTGGATGGGGAGCGTCAGTGCACAGCCATTTTCAGATCTCTCCAGAGATGTTCAATCGGGTTCAAGTCTGGGCTCTGGCTGGGCCACTCAAGGACATTCACAGAGTTGTCCTGTAGCCACTCCTTTGTTATCTTGGCTGTGTGCTTAGGGTCGTTGTCCTGTTGGAAGATGAACCTTCGCCCTAGTCTGAGGTCCAG
Organism: Myxocyprinus asiaticus; assembly: GCF_019703515.2. Classification (NCBI taxonomy): domain Eukaryota; kingdom Metazoa; phylum Chordata; class Actinopteri; order Cypriniformes; family Catostomidae; genus Myxocyprinus; species Myxocyprinus asiaticus. Next base: position 16,346,689 of record NC_059368.1, read on the forward strand.
AGCAGGTTTTCATCAAGGATGTCTCTGTACATTGCTGCATTCATCTTTCCCTCGATCCTGACTAGTCTCCCAGTTCCTGCCGCTGAAGAACATCCCCACAGTATGATGCTGCCACCACCATGCTTCACTGTAGGGCTGGTATTGGCCAGGTGATGAGCGGTGCCTGGTTTCCTCCAGACATGACACTTGCCATTCAGGCCATCTTTGTTTCTCATGGTCTGAGAGTCCTTCAGGTGCCTCTTGGCAAACTCCAGGCGGGCTGTCATGTGCCTTTTACTGAGGAGTGGCTTCCGTCTGGCCACTCTACCATACAGGCCTGATTGGTGGAGTGCTGCAGAGATGGTTGTTCTTCTGGAAGGTACTCCTCTCTCCACAGAGAAATGCTGGAGCTCTGTCAGAGTGACCATTGGGTTCTCGGTCACCTCCCTGACTAAGGCCCTTCTCCCCAGATCGCTCAGTTTGGCCAGGCGGCCAGCTCTAGGAAGAGTCCTGGTGGTTCCAAACTTCTTCCATTTACGGATGATGGAGGCCACTGTGCTCATTGGGACCTTCAATGCTGCAGAACTTTTTCTGTACCCTTCCCCAGATCTGTGCCTCGATACAATCCTGTCTCGGAGGTCTACAGACAATTCCTTGGACTTCATGGCATGGTTTGTGCTCTGACATGCACTGTTAACTGTGGGACCTTATATAGACAGGTGTGTGCCTTTCTAAATCATGTCCAATCAACTGAATTTACCACAGGTGGACTCTAATCAACTTGTAGAAACATCTCAAGGATGATCAGTGGAAACAGGATGCACCTGAGCTCAATTTTGAGTCTCATAGCAAAGGCTGTGAATACTTATGTACATGTGATTTTTTTCATTTTTGTATTTTTAAAAAATTTGCAAAGATTTCAAACAAATTTCTTTCACGTTGTCATTATGGGGTATTGTTTGTAGAATTTTGAGGAAAATAATGAATTTAATCCATTTTGGAATAAGGCTATAACATAACAACATGTGGAAAAAGTGAAGCTCTGTGAATACTTTCCGGATGCACTGTATATCGCTCACAAGTTGGAAATATTTGCAGAACGGCATCTTGAAAAAAATGTCGCTAAGCAAATGGCTTTTTATAAGCACAAGCAGGAAGATAATCCACTCGCTGTAAAGTTGTGTAAACACACACATGTATTTGCGCACCGAAAAGAAACAACAAGCATTCAAATACACAATGGTTTTACTATCAAAGCTGTCTGCCAATGGGTTTTCAGAAATGTTTCAGTTCATTAGTATTCTTTTTCTGTCTTTCACACCAACACAAACACAGGTAAACAAGCTTACTGTACACATACAAGCCACACACAGCTAAGAAGGTTGTAGATAGCGGACACACACACACACACACACATACCTGAAGATACTACTACAGCATATTTGAGATAAGAAAGTTAAGTTACATTTTTAGAAATGCATTGAATCGCTAAACTTTTTCCAAGTTGCTGTCTTTGTCATATTGCTGTAATTTGGTTAATATTTCAGTCAATATTAAAGTACTAAAGGAGCTAGTAGTGTCACATTTGGGGGGGGTTTCCACAGGTTTGATTGGTTTTAGAAAGTAACTTCAAAGTAATTAGTAATCTAATTACTTCCCACATGAAGTAATTAGTAATCTAATTACAGTTTGCCAAAAGTAATTCGTAATCAGTAGTGGGTTACTTTTTGAAAGTAACTTACCCAACACTGGACATCATTCACCATCATATTGTTCCAAACCCATATGACTTTCTTCCATGCAACACAATAAGGAGATTTTAGACAATGTTAGCCTTGGTCACCATTTACTTTCAGTCCTGAACAGCTTTTGGGTTCAACAGATTACAGAAGGTCACACGGGTTTGGAACAAGATGAGGGTAGGGAAAACATGACGGAATATTAAACTATGGCTGAGCTATCACTTTAAAGGGTTAGTTCACCCAAAAATGAAAATTCTCTCATCATTTACTCACCCTCATGCCATCCCAGATGTGTATGACTTCCTTTCTTCTGCAGAACTCAAATTAAGATTTTTAGAAGAATATTTCAGCTCTATAGGTCAGTACAATGCAAGTGAATGGGTGCCAAAATGTTTATGCTCCAAAAAGCAAATGCTGGCACCATAAAAGTAATTCATATGACTCCAGTGGTTAAATCCATATTTTCAGAAGTGATAGGTGTGGGTGAAAATATTTAAGTACATTTTTTGCTAGAAGTCCTTCTCCCAGCCCAGCAGGGGCGATATGCAGAGAAGAATGTGAATCACCAAAAACACAAGAAGAAGAATGTGAAAGTGATCTGTTTCTCATCCACACCTATCCTATCGCTTCTGAAGATATGGTTTTAACCACTGGAGTCTTATGGATTAATTTTATGCTGACTTGTGTGATTTTTTTTTTTAAGCCTTAGAATGTTGGCACCCATTCACTTGCATTGTATGGACCAAAAGAGCTGAAAACTTCTTCTAAAAATCTTAATATGTGTTCTGCAGAAGAAGGGTCATACATAAAAATTTTCATTTTTGGGTGAACTATCCCGTTAAGGTCTCTTGTCAGATCTGGATGAATTTGTCAATGAGAAGAGAGGTTTGGAAACCTTTCAAGTAATTATTACTGTGAAAACATGAACAATGTCCCACAGGGAAATATAAACCAAAGCAAGATCATGTTTATTAATGCCTACTTTCGCTATTTCATAGCTTTTAGTTGTTAGTTCATTGTAGTTACAGTTTTCAGTGTCGAAAGAATTTAGATAATTAGTTCTGTACAACTGTACCACCGCTCCCTAAGCACAGAGTACGCAGCCGGCGTAGGGCACCACCATGCTGTCTGTTTGTGCTCCAATTGTCAATAACGTGATCAGCAGAGAAAAAGGCATTTACACTTAACGTGGATGTTTGCATGGATTTATATAGTTAATCAGCCCAAAGTAGCTGCGATAGTTTCCAGTACACCTGCGTGGGCACAGGTTAAATGTGTAAATACTGCTTATGACATGCGGGATGTGGGACAAAGAACACTGATATATTGCTGCAGATTTAAAAATGTACACGTAAAAACTGATGTCACAAGAGCCCATTTTTACAGAATCACCCTGAAAATGACCATCATCATGTCACAGAAAAGCCCGTGTTATCATTAGAGCCAAAACGTACCTCAGCATGCTGCCTTAAGTTGGAGCTGCAATTGTAATCTTGAAATATCTGCTTGTCTTGGTGTTAAATGAAGGCAATGCATGATGAAACAATTCTTTTTTTTTTTTTTTTTTTACTGTGCAGAGCGAAGAAAATGTTTCACGTAGTTAGAAGAGTTTGATGCTGCAGCAGTTATGGACTCGTCTTGAGTGACAGTCTGTGTCAGTGCGTGCAGCTGTGTGAACTTCGGCTGTCGTAAAAGTCCCATTCAATAATCTCTCAATTACACAATAATCTCTCTATTACACAATTATAATTAATAATTTACACATTAATTAATTAATTAAATTGCACATTAATTAAAATGAAACCCAGTAATGTAACGACGGGAACGAACGCCCATTGTAACGAAGTAAATGTACAAAAATTTCATTCGAAATTTACTTGAGTGAGAGTAAAAAGTACCCACTTTTAAACCTACTGTAAAGTATTATTATTATTATTTTTTTTTAAGTTACTCAAGTAAATGTAACGGAGTAAATATAGTGTGTTACTACCCACCTCTGTATATTTCGCAATCATTATCTCCATTGAATGTGTGAAGTTTACAATGTGTTGCAAATTAAATCTAATAAGTAAAACATTAAATAAATAAATGTAATGTGACAATCAACTAAAGTAAAAAAAATTCATATCTTGAATGCCATAAACAATTCAGAAAGACAGAACAATTGGCTGACACTGTGCTGGATCACTTTATTTATTGTTTTTGTCTTTTGAAGCGTCACATACGGTTACGTAATTCTATCGAAAGGGAATCTGATCTCCGCTATTTCAGTGTGATACAATAAATGGCAAAAATAAAAAGAGAATTTACAATTGTGTTAATTTGATTCATTATTTTTAATCCACGTAGTGCTGACACTTTTACTTAAAGATTATTTTAAAGAAAGAAAGCTCTTAAAAACACAATATGTACCCATAAGCAATACAAATACAGTACTGTGAAAAAGTATTTGCTTTTGTATCAGATTTCTTCTATTCTTGTGTATTTTTCATACTAAATTGTTTTAGATCTTCAAATGAGAAATAACATAAAACAAAGACAACCTGAGTAAACACAAAATACAGTTTTCAAATATATATATATATATATATATATATATATATATATATATATATATATTGAAGCAAAAATGTTATCCAACTCCTAACTGCCCCCTTGAACTTATATAGCTTAATAGCTGGTTGTGCCACCTTTAGCAGCATCAACTGCAACCAGACTCTTCCCATAACTGGAGATCAGTCTTTCACAACGCTGTGGTGGAATTTTGGCCCACTCTTCTTTGCAGAATGCACCTTATTTTCATCCTAACTCCATATACAGCCTCTGAAAGCAACATGTTCAGCTTTTGGATGCACCCATTGATTCTCAATGTGATAATGCACAGTGAATATAGGATTTGTAAGGGAAAAATAGCTACAGTATATAGTCTTTGTCTGCGGTCATTGTGTTAAACAGTGTGCTGTTTCGCGATAAATCGATGAACTTTTCAAAATGGCATATCAAATGAAACTATGGACTCTAGTGTTTTGACTCAAACAGGTTTCAATGTAAAAACTTACTGAGGTTTGTTGCCAGATGTAGATTTGTTGTTGTTTCTCCAAAAGACAAACTCCGCTGTGATCTGTGCCATGTTGTTTTGTCACATGACTCAGTGTGTCAAACATTTAACCATTTAATGACAGCCCAGAGTGTCTTGAACAGAGATTAGTCAGTTTAAATGAAATGAAATTATGCATAGCATATAGCGAAGATGAAACATAATGTACGTGCATGAGGACGCGGGAACACACAAGGTTAACATTGACAAAATCCATTAAAAATGTTAACTGATGAATCTTGAGAGAGAACCTTCCATATCTAATATGTATATTGAAGACAGATAATTATATTTTTTCATATGTATATTTTTAATATTATAGTATTTGTATTACTATATTATTATTATTATTATATATGTATATTATTAAATTTTAAAATTGACAGATTCAGTGATTACAATTGTGCGCAATACTCGCAATCCTGCCCCAAATTTAAGGCCCTGTAGATTATTTTCAACAGCAGAAAAAGGAATATGAACTTTTTGAATAAGTGACACAAGCCTAGGCTATATCACAAATAAAAATATATAAAATATTGTTTGTTTTTTTTTGTTTTTTTTGTTATTGACATTTTAATCAATCTAATTTTCTGGTCGGGCAAGTAAAATTCTCTTTCACTTGCCCCTTCAAGACACTTGTCCCGGACAAGCGTTAATGTTGAGCTCTGCATGAACATTTGTACTTTATGTTCTGTCATTTATTCACCCTCATATCATTCCAAACACACATGACTGACTTTGTTTTGCGGAACACAAAAGATGTTTAGCAGAATTTTCGGGGCTGACAACCTCAGTCACCCTTCACTGTCATAGTATAGGAAAGAGAACAGCATCAACATTCTTCATTTCTTCTCTTTTTGTGTTCCACAGAAGAAAGTAAGTCATATGGGTTTTAAATGACATGAGGGTGAGTAAATGATGACGCAATTTAAATTATCAGGTGAACTAACCATTTAAGCAGTCAGCTATAGTGACGTGCTCTCTCACAAAAAGCTCTTCAGCGGCTGTGTTATGATTAATTTGATGGGACCACGAGATCTACATCTCTCTTGCTAATGACATGACTAAAAATAGCATTCATTTATTTTTCTCAGGACATGGCCACTTTTTGTGTGTGTGAGTTGAGATTTCATCCTGTGCTTTTTTTATGCTTAATCAGGTTTGGAAAAGCACACTGCTGAAGATTTCTCTCTCATCTGTTGTCATGGTTACTTAATCATGAGCCATTAAGTCCAATCAGAACAGAAACATGGAAGACTGGAGTCATGAGGTTGATACTTTCAACAACTCAACCACTTATACTCTCACCAACAAACTAAATAAATTGTGTTGGGTAACTGTCAAAGCATGTTATTAAACATGGTATTTAATGTCAAATAAAACAAATTGCTCATTGTGCGGCTCATTGATGAAAAGTTGACAGTTACTTTTTTAAGCAATTAGAAATACAATTTTCCCCTGCCAGATTATAAAACAGGCAAAAAATCCCATAGACTTCAATTGAAGGATTCACAGAGGCTATCATAACAACATTTTATTGGGGGTGGGCAACATGTGTCCACTCAGAACACCCTAGCAAGCGTATTGAAACCACCTGCAACACCCTAGCATTATGGTGGCGAGTTAGAGCAGGCAAATACCAATCACATTGTATTTAGAAAATGTAAAAAAAAAAAAAGAAGAAAAAAAGCAACCTAGTCTCATAGAATGAACGTTACAATAATAACATGTTTGCAAACTGAATTTTACATGCCGCGTTCTGCATTTCGCTGTAGTGCGTACAACAACTGTGCATTTTATTAATTTTCAAACAAATCACGAGTGCAATGGCTGATTATGATTTAATAAACACTTATTTTTTTGCTCTACTACTCACACACTGCTATGCTATGATATCAAAAACACTTTTACACTAACACATCATTTGAAAAACAATACATTTAACCCTTGTATTACAGAACCACATACATTTACACACTTATTCCATTGTGGTTAGCTTGTGGGGTGGCTCACCCGATAGAGTGTTGGGCTTTAGACTCGATAGATTGTGGTTTGAGCCCAACCAAGCACGCAAGCTGACACATGAGACGAAAGTGTAATGCTAGCGACACAAAATGGCGTGGTTGCTTCAGAAAATTTGCTTTTCATGTCACATTTAGTGTTTGGGTTAAAGATTTTGGTTAGGGAAATATCTTTTTCTCATTAAATCCTCCATCTAATATTCACCTTAACCTTGTCTGATTACGCCTTTTCACTCACTTTTGGTGCCCCCGCTAGCCATTTCATTGGGAAAATACAACAAAAAGTGTAATGAAGCCTGTATTTTTGTTTTGTGAAAATGTTGCCAGCGTAATATTCATGAGATCAGGCTGAAAAAATGTAGTTAACAAATTGCTCTTCATTTGTAATCGAGTAACATCACCAACCTGCAATCATATTTGTCTGAAAATGCTTGGAAAGTACAGGGTAGCTTGAAAGTCTGAAAATCCTCTCCTTGCTTGCACGGAAATGAAATTGAAGTCTTAAAAAATGTATTAGGATTAGAAGAATTTACATGCATTCCTTCATACAGCAGTGAGAAAAGCTGGAGAGAGGTCACCTTGTACATTCCACTCTCTCACTACATGGCAAAAGCCTCTTAAGCCTAACCTTGCACCAAGATTGTCTAGGCCGACTTTGAGAGAGCACCCTTCATCACCATTATGACTAGTGTCCTTTCCTCCTAAAATGCTTTCTTATAATCTCAAACAGTACATGCTGTGCTTTGTTATTTTCCCTTTATATGGGGTACCATGTTTTTGTTTTGTTTTTTTACAGAATGAAAGCAAGGACAGTTTGAAGACAAAGAACTGTAAGGGAAGTTGGTTCACTCAAAAATTATAACACAGTTAGCCACACAAAATATGTTCCATTCAGTACCACACATGCTCTGTGTGACATGCTATATGTTTCTAACCTAAATACCTCGTAGAGTCTTGATGATCACAGCTTCAAGAGAGCTTAACCTGAGGACAAAATCAATGGCCATTCAAGAGAACATTACAGAGTGATTTTGGTTTTACAGAGTGCTTTTATGTCTGACCGGGCTCTTCCTTAATCTGCTAAACACTAAGTGTTAGCTGAGCGTTGACCACCAGAGTATTTGTGTAGTCTGTAATAGTGTTTGAGGTGAATATTGCATCCACACCTGTAGCACTTTGTTCCTCGGTTCTAGTCGGGAATGCTGTTTGTGCATATTAGTGTGTAATTTAGAAAATATTTGAACCGGGTAAGTCCAGGAGCTTCTGAAAAAGATATCCAATATCTTTAATGATCTAAATGCCTTGCAGAAAGTCACCATTTAAACCAGGATGAATTTTCATGCTGGTCCAAGCTGGTTTGGTGCTGGTCTAGCTGGTGGACCAGCATAGCTATGTTGAACCAGCATGATCTTTCTGATGATAGTGGTTGACCAAGGAAAGTTTGCTGTTTTAGCTAGTTAAAGGTGAAAGTTTGGATTTATAGAAAAAATTGACTTAAATATTTGTCTGTTTCTCACCCATACCTACAATATTGCTTCTGAAGATACTATATTTTTTTATCCACTGTCTTCCTTTTATCCTGCATTTATGTGCTTTTTGGACCTTCAAAGTTCAGGCCATCATTTACCTGCATTTGAATAGACCAACAGAGATGAAATATTCTTCTAAAAATCTTAATTTGTGTTCAGCAGAAGTAAGAAAGTCATACACATCTGTGATGGCATCATATATACATCATGATGGCTCGGTGTGGAGCGCTCCTTTTCTTTTGTTGTTTTTGTTTGTTTGTCCTGTGTTTAGTAATCTTTTTCCAATCGGTTTTACCAGGGACAAACTGCTGAACATTCGGTAGCATATACCAGACAATCTTTTCCCTGTTTTTGAATATTCGGACGCTTTGCTGGATAGTCAGAGGTGCAGCTTTGCTGTTCAAGAGACGCAGACGAGGGAGACCAGCAGGCGCGCTGGTCAAGCTCTGTCAGCGCGGCTTTCGAACAGCACTGCCGAGCATTCATCTAGCGAATCTCCGCTCTCTTCCTAACAAAACGGACGGACTACATCTCCTCACCCATGCAAACAAGGACTTTTCAACCTCTGCTGCCATGTGCTTCACTGAAACCTGGCTGAGTGAAGCCATTCCGGACAGCGCATTACATCTGCCGGGCTTTCAGCTGTTGAGAGCGGATCGCATCTTGGATTTAACGGGGAAAGCGAGAGGCGGTGGAACATGCTTTTACATCAGTGAAAGATGGTGTACAGATGTAACAACGTTAAAGAAGATTTGCTGTCCTAATTTGGAAGCGCTCTTTATTAACTGTTAGCCTTTCTACATGCCATGGGACTTTTCTTCATTTATTCTGGTGAGTGTTTATATCCCGCCACACGCGTGCGTGAGCGCCGCGCTGCAACAGCTGGCTGATCAAATCACAGACATGGAACAACAATACCCGGACTCAGTTATTAATATTTTTGGGGATTTTAACAAAGCAAACCTCACATGAGAACTGCCCAAATAAAAACAGCACATTACAGGCCCAACCAGAGACAGGATATACTGGATCATTGCTACACAACAAGAAAGGTTGCATATTGCTCTGTCCCACGTGCAGCCTTAGGACTCTCTGATCACTGTCTGGTTCATCCAACCTACAGACAGAAACTAAAATCAGCTAAGCCTGTATTGAAGACTGTAAAGAGATGGACCAATGAAGCAGAGCTGGGACTACAAGCCTGGTTTTACTACAGGTTTATCTGATTTTAGTTTCTGCCTGTAGGTTGAAAGATGATGAACCAGACAGTGATAAGAGAGGAAGAAGATGAACCAGACATTGATCAGAGAGTAAACTACACTAAAGTCCATTATAGATCACTACAGTAAAGTCCTATAGTGGGCCTAGTGCCTTATTGATGGATTCCAGGACTCCAAGTCTTGCCATGAAGGCACTAAATATCTGTTTTTTCTTTCTGCAGAGAGAACCTGTAACAAAGCCCTCTGCTGTTCCAGGACTCTTGCAATCATTTTTTGTGTGGAGCCCCATATTGTTGGGCAGTCTGTGGTCAAAGCATGCTCAGGAAGGTTGAGCTGTTTTTGTGCTGCTTTAAGTTTACCTGTTTCTTCCAGCTGTGCAAGAAGTGGCCCACTATTTACTTGCACAGCCCTGTTGCCCTTGGAATCTGTCTATCATATTTCACAGCATTTTCTGTGGAAGAGGAGAAGGGAAAACAATAAACCACTAGTGAAATAACAACAAAAATGCAAGTACACAGATTATTCTATCACAAGTATTGTGAATGTCTGGCAGTGTCTAGTGATGTGAAAGTTTAAGTAAAGAATGCAGAATATGTCTGATTTTAGTTTTATTATACACTAACTATTCTAGACCATTATTACTGTTGCCAGTTTATTATTATTTTGGCCACAATTATATTAAAATAGATTTTCTCCGATTATACATACAGTGAAATACGTGGATCAAATAAAGTTTTAAACTTACCGATGGCAAGATGCAGCCTATGCCCAAAGCACTGAAATCTCTTCCACTTATTCAGTGCCACTGCTTTCACGATGTTGGTGCCATTGTCGGTGGTAATTGCAATCTGATGCTCCTCTCGCAGTCCCCACGCAGCCAAAGTTTCTTTCAAGCCCACAGCTATATTCTTCCCTGTATGATCTTCTGGGAAGTATGAGGTTTGTAAGCAGCAGCTTTTCAGTTCAAAGTCGTCAATGATGTAGTGCACTGTTAAACTCATGTATGGTTCGGTCGTCCTGCTTGACCACAGGTCAGTAGTAGTTGAATAGTGTTTTATTTTCATTATTTTCGATTGAACTTCACCTCTGAGTTTCTTGTACAGTTCGGGAATCGCAATTTCAAGTGTGTGGATGAGTTTTTGGAATCCCTCTTTGCTCACTGTATATATAGGTGCCATGTCTTTTGATAAATAATACGTAATAGTATCTGTGATTTTTTTTTTTATGTCTCCTTGATGTCTTCTCATATGGTGTAATGCTTGCAAAGGCACCGGTGATTGTGGTTTGCTTTGTTTCACTGCTCTTTGCGGTTTCATAATCGCATACGGCCATATCACAATTTCTATTTTATTTGGATTCATTGTGCAGCCCTACTTTGCATATATCGCGAAAGTGTTCTATATACAGATGTGTGTCAGCGTTCACAATCCTGAACATCATTAAATCAGTTTGTTCACCGTTTCTAATGACTAACTATCTGGTAACTATCTGGCTCCTGTGTGCAAATTCATCCTATGTGCAGGACAAGGAAAGGCTAATTTCCCACTCATTGAATGTTAGGATAATAACGAAAAAGGAAGAACAGACATTATGTACTTTTTTTTTTTCAGTTTTAGGCTACATTTACGCAGGTTGATACTGTCAAAGACATAGACTTTAGCAGATTTAATGCTCTTCCTCAGTTTTCATAAACAATAACCCTGTATTGTATATTTTTATTTTCGAAGTTAATCAAATCCTATTTGTTTGTTGAGGGTGTGAGGTCATATTTGTTCTTCAGCCAGATCTTAAGAAGAATTTACGGCCAGACCTTAAAAATATTTATTAAATAACTCTTTTAATGTAATTAAATTCTATTTTATAGTAAATAAACACATATTATTAACATTTTTGTTTTTCATGTTAACATGTTAGTTACAATAAAAGTGTTGGATAAAATAAATATGGAAAAAAGGTTTGGGCCCAATTGAGTGTTCATCTGGATAATCTGGCCCCCGTAAGAAAGTATAGTATAAAACCCCAAGTTTATTTGTTTGTTTTTAAATAAACATTTGTTGTGAACAAAAATCTACCAAAAAAAAAAAAAAAAAAAAAAATGAATGTTTGAAAAATCATGAATGAAATGAAAAAAAAAAAAATCAAGTTTAATGCTAACAAAGAGAGTACCTGCACTTTTTTTCTTCCACTTCAAGCACTGATATAGATCCATAAATAGAGTGTTATAAAGCACTGACCCTGACGGCTGCTGTGTGCACTCTGGGGGTCATCTTCATTATACACACTGACTGCATGCACTATTAATCTGCTCAAACTGATCTCTCTCTCTGCCCTGAAGCTACTGCTCCTTTGCTACATGTCTCGGTGGAGCAGTTTTAACGAATTCTTTATGTATGGATGAATCACAGCAGTAGAGAGGGAACATACAGAAATGGCAGCAGGACTAAATGGTGAAAAACAAACAAATTACAGTCAAACTGTATCATACTGAAAATGGTCAAATGAAGCACTCTGCATCCTTATCCTGACTAGCTGCTCTTCCAAAACAGTCTATAGTTAGATCTACCTACCCATGGCCACATCACACGGTGCTTCATACCTCCAGGTGGAAACAAGGAGATAAAGCAAATGGAATACCTTTAGAAGCATGCACACGCACACGCACGCACGCACGCACACACACACACACACACACACACACACACACACATGCTGTCCATGGAATTTTCTAAGCCTCCTGCAATACAACAAGACTACAGGGACAGAGAGAGAGAATGGTAACGTAGTCTGTGCATTGTTTTGAGTAGCAGTTGAGCAGCACTGATATCCATATTAGTTTCTTCATGCTGTGTAATGACGTGTGCAAACGAATACACACAAGCAAATACAAATTGCAGCACTACTGCAACACCCACTATGGCATGCTAAAAAGCCTTTACAATTCTTCAAGAACGTACAGTGATGCAACACCTCCTGTTTATCTGCACTCTAACAAAATTAGACAGAGCACACTCTCTAAAAGAACATAGCAAATTTTAGGGAAAAGGTGAATAGAAAGATTCGCATGCACATAAATGATACGTGAGAGATGGACATAATTACTACTTTTGGTAAACTTGATAAAAGGTAGCTTTCTTAACACATTTACTGTTTCTCTGTCTCAGTTAATGCACAACTATCAACCTGTTGAAAAGACCAGCATTGCTTCAAAAAGGGCTAGTTCCCAAAAATGAAAATTCTCTCATCATTTATCAGAATCAGCTTTATTGCCAAGTATACAAGGAATTTGTCTTGGTGACAGGAGCTTCCAGTGCACAACAATACAAAACAGCAACAAGACATAGATAATAATAAAAAATAATTAAAAATTGAATAAAAAATAAAAATTGAATAGAAAATAAAGTAAATATATATATATATATATATATATATATATATATATATATAAACTCAGCAAAAAAGAAACATCCTCTCACTTTTTAACTGCTTTTATTTTCAGCAAACTTAACATGTGTACAAAAACATCCTTTTTGTGGACTTCAGTTCGGCTTTCAACACCATCATCCCTGCTCTCCTATGGAATAAATTAACCCAGCTCTCAGTTCCCACCTCTATCTGTCAGTGGATCACCAGCTTTCTGACAGATAGGCAGCAGTTAGTGAGACTGGGGAAATTCACTTCGAGCACATGTACAATCAGCACTGGTGCCCCCAGGGATGTGTGCTCTCCCCACTACTCTTCTCCCTGTACACAAACAATTGCACTGCCAAGGACCCCTCTGTCAAGCTCCTGAAGTTTGCAGACAACACTGCCTCATCCAAGATGATGACAAGTCTGCTTACAGAAGGGAGGTTGAACGGCTGGCTCACTGGTTCAGTCAAAACAACCTGGAGCTGAACACGCTCAAAACAGTGGAGATGATAGTGGACTTTAGGAGGAACGCCCCAGCATTGACCCCTGCTCACCATTCTAAACAGCACTGTGGCAGCAGCGGAGTCATTCAGGTTCCTGGGCACTACCCTCTCACAGGACCTGAAGTGGGAGACCCACATTGACTCCACTGTGAAAAAGGCCCAGCAGAGGTTGTACTTCCTTTGCCAGCTGAGGAAGTTCAACCTGCCATAGGTGCTGCTGATCCATTTCTACTTAGCAGTCATTGAGTCTTTCCTCTGCACTTCAATAACTATCTGGTTTGGTTCAGCTACCAAGTCAGACATCAGAAGACTTCAAAGGATAGTCCGGAATGCTGAACGGATTATTGGTTCTCAACTTCTCACCCTCCAAGAACTGTACACCTCCAGAGTGAGGAAAAGGGCTGGAAAAATCACAGTGGACCCCATTCACCCAGCACATTACCTTTTTGGACGGTTGCCCTCTGGCCAGTGCTACAGAGCACTGAGCACCAGAACAGTCAGGCACAAGAACAGTTTCTTCCCTCAGGCCATTCAACTTATGAACAGTTAAAACTGCCCCAATACTCTCCATTGTGGCAATACAATCATGTGCATAATCAACTATTCATTCATATTTATTTTCCATTTCCATTTATTTATTTGGCATATCTTACCTCTTCTGTACAATACATTAAATCACCTTGCACATAACTGTATATCTGCATGTAACATATTTGAACAACATTATTATTGCCCTACTGTAGTTTCCTCTATATATATATCTGTTGTACATTTTTTTTTCTTTCACTGTTTATGTATATATGTTTATATGTATATTTCAAATGTTTGTATGTATACATTGTATATGTATATTTTTGGTATTCTATTTGCACTGGAAGCTTGACAAATTCCTTGTGTGCGTAAGTATACTTGGCATTAAAGCTCATTCTGATTCTGATTACTGATGCCCTCTCTAGTAAAAAATTAAATCAGCATACCTTACTTGAAGCCTGTTCTTCATCTTCTAAACACTTCTATATTGGTGGCTCAGGACGACGACACTGACATGCCGAAAACTATTAAAGTAAAAATTCTGAACTACCTAAATGAAAAATATGAGGACACAGAGGACCTGCTGGACATGACGACTTTCCTGGATCCCAGATTCTGTACACAATATGTGTGTGGAGAGAAGATACAGAGCCTAAAGAAAGAGTGACTTCGGAGCTGATGGTTAGTCATAGCACTCCCAAACACATATGGAATGTCAAAAACGACCTCTATTTTGCTTAGAGTATTGATGAATATACTGTATGTATTTCTAACTGTTATTTGTTTCATGGAATTGTATTTAAGTTGTGTAGTGTAAACTTTTATTGAGATAATTTTTATTCTGTTTCAGGAAATGCAGCAACTGCCAGTACCACAGACTACCACATAAACAGGACTGCAGAACCTGGATATAGAAAATCCACCCCCAGCTAAAGCAAAGAAGAAAACACTGGCCAGTTTTTTCAGGACCAGCAGCACACAGGCAACTCCAACAACACCATCAACATCAGCAGAATGTTATCCTCTCCCACAATTAAGAGAAGCCATGGCAGCAGAGATAAACACTTACATTTACATGTCCTGTATAGACCATGGAGAAGATCCACTGAAATGGTGGAAATGCCACAAAATAAGCTTTCCCAGGCTGAGCAGTCTTGCACAGAAATACTTGTGCATACCAGCAACCTGCTCATCATCAGAGAGAGCCTTTACCACAGGTGGCAATGTTGTTACAGCACATCGCACTTGTCTTAAACCAGAAAAGGTAGACATGCTGGTTTTTTGGCAAAGAATCTGTAGCCACCTCAAACAACTGTAATAAAGTGTGTGATACTGTAAGTACTTGAATGTATTTAAGTTCACAGGACCCAAGCAAATACTTTTGTTTTGAATAGGCTAATTCTAAGTCTGCCTATTTTAGTCAGATTTATTATGTTGAACATATACTGTTATTTTAAAGAACAGTTTGTACAATTTTGCTATTTATTTTGAGTTGACCTGACATTAAAAAGTACTGTACTTTGAAGATATTTAAAACATTTGTGCAATTTTGCAATAAATTTCAGTAAACTAACCTTTTTCAATGTTGTTTTATGCCTTTTTTTTCCTTTTAGCCTTAATATCTAATCTGAAGTAAAATGTTTATCATATCACATTTCAAATCGCAATCGCAATATTGTTCAAAATAATCGCAGTATTATTTTTTGTCCAAATTTTGCAGCCCTAATGCAAAGGCAGGTTCTGTGACACTTCACATAATCTTTCTACGAGCACTACAGAAAAGAATGGAGAGTAAAAAGCACATTTTTCTGTGGATTTTCTTTGAAGGTTTGGCTTTTATCATCAGTTTACATATTGTGAAAAAAGTTTGTGCAAATAAGCTGACATCACTCCTGTAACAGATTTGACTATGCCCAGATAAGCTTAAACAAGTGTTCCAGTCCAACTGGACCATGGATCGCTTGATGACCTCTTATGCTGTTGCACGTGTTGAGTGTTGTTAAACTCACCACTGAGTTCTGTGCAGAGAGCGCTGAGATGTTTAATGCTATTTTATCAAAATAATTTAGAGGGTCAGATAAAAGGTATTGGCAGGGCATCATTGAATCATTGACTTAAATAAAGACATTACAATGTACCGGGAGACTCTGAGAAGTGGTGCTTTGCAAGAAAAACTGCAGGTACTGAGGGATATGCTATTAAACTTACAGGCCAAAATTTTAAAAATGTCACAGTGATTTTCCATGTCATATTTTGTTGTTCTTGGAACAACATTCTTGTTAAAGAAACAGTCCTAACCCTGTCCCTAACCCCAACCCTAACCATTAACTACCTCCAAATTATACAGTAAGTTTATAAGAATGAAATTCAAGCGCCTAACCCTAGCTTAACACTATGTGCTAACCAGCAATGAGGATACAGTTTTCAAGCAACAAGCAATTTGTCCATAATGAAAGTGAAACTGCTGCACAACGTGACACAGCCACATATGTCAGAATATATGTAATATACTGTTATGCCAAGATAAATTTTTTGGACCAATGAGATTTCACAGTGTTTCGTACTGCCGAGTGTAACGCAGCAGAAATAGAAACCAAGCTATTGACAAAATGTCCTACTGCTTGTTGCTCAGATCACTTGTCAAAACTCAGATCACATTGTTTACATGATGTTTCTGATCCTTTGACCTTGTGATCTGATACACCTGATACACCACAAATTCATGCATCCATCTTCTTTCATTTAGATTTCATCCCAGTTCAAATCTCTTTTGCATAGTTTGATCCAACAATTGAGGGTGCTTGACAAGTATTTTGAAGTAGCCTGGCTAGAGTTACTCTATGGTATAAACTGCTTAAATTCACTCTTCAGTGTGATTGGTGCAGTAGCTTTAAGTTGCAGTCCTCTCTTCAGCCGGTACTGAGTCCAGCTTCTCTTTGCTGATCTAGCATTTGTTCAACTACTTACCACCGACTGAGTCCTATTCCCATGGGCTGCAGCCTTGTTAACACGGGTGTGTGTGTGTGTGTACACATTTTTATACTACATTGTGGGGACCAAATATCACCACAAGGATAGTAAAACTTGAGATACCTTGTAGGGCCCAGCCAGCTGTCCCCACGAGGGAAATGGCTTGGTAAATATACTAAACAATTTTTTTTTTTGTGAAAATGTAAAAATGCAAAAAGGTTTCTGTGAGGGATAGGTTTAGGGGTAGGGGAAAGAAATTATCATTAGATCTGTATAAAATCCATAAAATGCATGGAAGCCTATGGAGAGTCCCCACAATGATATAAAAACAAGTTTGTTGGGGGGGGGGAAGGAAAAACCTCTTTATACCATTACCAGCTCTGTCACATCAAATGAAAGCTTGAAAGGGAATAGATTAGTGGTCAACCGATATCGGTGAGGCTGATAAATTGGCTGATGTTCAGAATTTTTTAATTATCTGCATCGGCCAATACATTTTCATGTTTGACCAGTTTGTTTCTGAATGCCGCAGAGAATCATGTGAAGGAGCCATCTGAGACATGTAAATGACCAATCGAACGTTTTGTTCCCTATCTGTCACTCACTCGACGTTGGTGTCGATGTAGTGACACTAGGGGTCACTCTTGGGAGCCCGAGACACCTCTGGTCTTTGATAAAAGGCCAATGAAAATTGGCGAGTGGTATTTGCATGCCACTCCCCCGAACATACGGGTATAAAAGGAGCTGGTATGCAACCACTCATTCAGATTTTCTCTTCGGAGCCGAACGGTCATGCTCATTGAGCTGAATACTACTGTTCATTCACCTGCTGGATCTGACGGCGCATTTCAGCGGCTTCTCCCTCCTCTGCACTGGTGCACTGCAGAGAACGCCCCTGGGCGCTTCGGCAGAAAAACTAGAGAGTATATTTTCTGAAAGAGCATTTTTCCCCTCTAAAAGAGTATATATTTCTCTAAAAGAGCGCACACACGGAACGTCTTTTTAAAGACGCGTCTTTTTAAAGATGCTTTTCCGATTGTGTGTTATTCCTGGTTGTGCTCGTTATCTCTCGCCTTCTAACGGTCACGATCACTGTCTTTCGTGTCTGGGCACTGCTCACGCGGAGACAGCGTTCGTGGATGGTCACATTCTCATTGCGAGAATGTGTCCATGGCAACGTTGCGGTCGCGGCTCGCCTTCGTAAGGAAGCGAGCCACCCCAGAGACTCCCGCCTCGGTCCTTTTACCCACGGGTTTGAGGCCAGCGCGGCTAGCACTGGGGGCGATTTGGGGACCCCAATGGGACCGCCTCCGCCGGGTATCCCCCCGCGGAACTCCCATCCCCCAGCACGCTCGTCTGCCCCGATCGGGCTTCCGGGTGAGTCCGCCGGCTCGTCTCACGGCGAGTTCGACCTCTTATTCGGAGCCCGCGAAAGTGATGAGCTCTCGGGCGCAGCATCGGAGAGCGGGCTCGTCCAGTCGGAAGCCTCGGCTGGGCTCCTCCCTTCGGGGTCGATCGCCCAGTCACAGGCTGACGCGGAGATGACGACATGCTTTCCCGGACAGCCACGAGCGTCGGTTAGAGTGGATTTCACCGCTCTTCCCTGAACCCTCGCGGCTCTGTGATTGGTTCCTGGGCTCGCGGCGCCGCTCAAAGCCACGCCCCGCCCCGTTCCTTTCTTCCCGGAAGTGCATGAAGAGCTGACAAGATCGCGGGAGGCACCTTTTACTGCCCGGTCCCGATCTTTTCAGCTTCCCCGCTCTCACTACCCTCGATGGTGGGGCGGCCAAGGGTTATTCGGCAATCCCCCGGTGGATAAAGGCGCTCGCGGTGCATCTATGCCCGCAGAGCGCCGCCACCTGGCGTGGGTGCCCAAAGCCCCGTCCAAGGCCTGTAGGTTTACGTCGTCTCTGACGGTCGAAGCCTACGGCGCTGCTGGACAAGCCGCCTCCGCCCTGCACGCCATGGCTCTCCTGCAAGTCTGCCAAGGCGCTAAAGGAACTGCACGAGGGTAGTTCCGCCCCGGGATTGATGCAGGAACTGCGCTCGACGACCGACCTCGCTCTCCGAGCGACGGAGGTCACGGCACGGTCTCCCGGGCGGACGATGGCCACACTAGTGGTCCAGGAGCGCCACCTTTGGCTCAACCTGGTCAAGATGGGTGAGGCCAACAGGACACGATCCCTTGCTGCCCCCATTTTCCAGGCGGGCCTATTCGGCGACACTGTCGAGGACTTTGCCCAGCAGTTCTCGATGGTAGAGCAGTAGATGGGTGCTAGCCGGCTTGTCCTGCCCCGGCGTGGCTCAAGATCCCCCCATCTACTCATCGCCGAGGGCGTCCCCCTGCGGTGACTGCACCGGCTCCGCCGCAGCCCGCCCCTCCGGCCCGGCCCCGGCGTGGAGCCCACCGCAGGAAGCCGACGCCACCCGTCTCACAGCCGGCACCGAAGAACCCACGGAGGTCTTCGAAGCGCCCCTGAGACGGGCGACCCAGGGACAACGAAACCCGCTGCTCTGGAGCTGGTAAGCAGATCTTCTTTTTGTTACCTTTTGCATTTAATTGCGCTGCATGCCCAAGTGGCTGCAGTACTCAAGAGCTCCGCAAGAGTGGTTTCCTTGTTCCCTGGGTCACATATTCGGTGTGTACGGCTGGCATCACGACCACCGTCCACCACTCCATTTGGCAGGTTGGCGCTCCAGCGGCGGTCTCCCGCCCTGAGCGCCCAGCTGTGGCACAAATCTGCCCCCGATGTGACAGTCTCCACGGGTCATGAGGACAGGCCTCTTCCTCCCCCGTCCCAGGCTGTTCCGGGGGTGGTCACAAGGAGCCAGGTAAGTGCTTCGATGTCCTCTGACTCAGCACGGCCACGATGGGGTGTGGCACCTCAGGCTCCGCCCCGCCGCGAGGCCCCACCCGCCGGTACATCCGATGACGTTGTCCCTTTGGTCCCCCTTGCGCGGAACTCGTGTGAAGCATGGCTTGCGCTTTCCAGTCCGTCGCGAGGGCTGGTCCGGACCGTCCGACTCGGCTGCACGATTCACTTCGCTGGGCATCCGCCCAGGTCCAGCGGTGTCCACTTCACCTTGGTGAAAGATGGAAACGCTGCTACCTTGCGCGGAGATCGCTACCCTCCTACGGAAGGACGCGATAGAACCTGGCCCTCCAGCCGAGATGAAGAGGGGGTTTTACAGCCCCTACTTCATTGTACCGAAAAAAGGCGGTGGGTTGCGGCCAATCTTGGACCAGCGAGTACTGAACCGGGCCTTACACAGACTCCCGTTCAAGATGCTGACGCAAAGACGCATTCTAGCGAGCGTCCGGCATCAAGATTGGTTCGCGGCGGTAGACCCGAAGGATGCGTACTTTCACGTCTCGATCCTTCCTCGACACAGACCCTTCCTGCGGTTTGCGTTTGAGGGTCAGGCGTATCGGTACAAGTCCTCCCTTTCGGCCTGTCCCTGTCTCCTCGCGTCTTTACGAAGATCGCAGAGGCTGCCCTTGCCCCGTTAAGGGAGGTGGGCATTCGCATTCTCAACTATCTCGACGACTGGCTAATCCTAGCTCACTCTCGAGACGGGTTATGCGCACACAGGGACCTGGTGCTCTCACACCTCAGCCGACTAGGGCTTCGGGTCAGCTGGGAAAAGAGCAAGCTCCTCCCGGTTCAGAGCATCTCTTTTCTCGGTTTGGAGTTGGACTCAGTCTCCTTGACGGCGCACCTTATGAACGAGCGCGCCCAGTCGGTGCTGGCCTGTTTGAAGGCGTTCAAACAGAAAACAGCGGTTCCACTGAAACATTTTCAGAGGCTCCTGGGGCATATGGCGTCCTCGGCGGTGGCCACCCCGCTCGGGTTGATGCATATGAGGCCGCTTCAGCACTGGCTCCAGACTCGAGTCCCGAGACGGGCATGGCGCCACGGGACACACCGCGTGGCCATTACACCGGTCTGTCACCGTCTTTTCAGCCCTTGGACCGACCTCTCGTTTCTACGAGCAGGTGTTCCTCTAGAACTGGTCTCCAGGCGCATCATGGTCACGACAGATGCCTCCAAGACGGGCTGGGGCGCTGTTTGCAACGGGCACGCAGCCACCGGCCTCTGGACGGGTCCGCGGCTGCGTTGGCACATCAACTGCCTCGAGTTACTGGCAATTCTGCTCGCCCTGCGGAGGTTCCGGCCGTTGATCCAGGGCAAGCACGTGCTAGTTCGGACAGACAGCACGGCAGCGGTAGCATATGTCAACCGCCAAGGCGGTCTGCGCTCCCGCTGTATGTCACAACTCGCCCGCCGTCTCCTCCTCCGGAGTCAGCAGCACCTCAAGTCGCTGCGAGCCACTCATATCCCGGGCAACCTCAACGTTACAGCGGACGCGCTGTCACGGCAGGTTCCCCGCAGGGGAGAGTGGAGACTCCACCTTCAGGTGGTCCAGCTGGTTTGGAGTCGATTCAGTCAGGCACAGGTGCACCTGTTCGCCTCCCAAGAATCCTCCCACTGCCCGCTCTGGTACGCCCTCACCGAGGCCTTCCTCGGCATAGACGCGCTGGCACAGCTGGTCCCCTGGCATTCGCAAATATGCATTTTCCCCAGTGAGCCTGCTCGCACAGACCCTGTGCAAGGTCAGGGAGGACGAGGAGAAGGTCGTCCTGGTAAGCACCCTACTGGCCCGCCCAGACGTGGTGCGCGGACCTCACGCTCCTCGTGACAGCTCCCCCGGGCAAATTCCCCTGAGAAAGGCCCTTCTTTCTCAGGGAAGGGGCACCATTCGGCACCCGCGCCCAGACCTCTGGAATCTCCATGTCTGGCCCCTGGACGGGACGCGGAAGACCTAAGCCGTCTCCCACCTGCGGTGGTAGACACATTCACTCAGGCTAGGGCTCCCTCTACGAGGCGCCTGTATGCCTTTAAGTGGTGTCTGTTCGCTAAGTGGTGTTCTTCCCATCAGGAAGACCCCCAGAGGTGCGCAGTCAGATCAGTGCTTTCCTTCCTGCAAGAGAGGTTGGAAGGGAGGCTGTCCCCTTCCACCTTGAAGGTGTACGTTGCTGCCATAGCAGCACGCCATGACGCAGTCGACGGTGAGTCCTTAGGGAAGCATGATCTGATCATCAGGTTCCTAAGAGGCGCCAGGAGGCTGAATCCCTCCAGGCCACGCCTTGTTCCCTCATCGGACCTCTGTAGTTTTTCAGGGTCTACAGAGAGCCCCCTTTGAGTTTTGCAGTCAGCCGGGCTTAAGGCACTCTCCTTGAAGACTGCCCTCCTGACTGCGCTCACTTCCATCAAGAGGGTAGGTGACCTGCAAGCGTTCTCTGTCAGCGAAATATGCCTGGAGTTCGGTCCGGGCTATTCTCACGTGATCCTGAGACCCCCGACCGGGCTATGTGCCCAAGGTTCCCACCACTCCTTTTAGAGACCAGGTGGTGAACCTGCAAGCGCTGCCCCAGGAGGAGGCAGACCCAGCCCTGGCGTTGCTGTGTCCGGTGCGCGCTTTGCGCATCTATTTGGATCGCACGCAGAGCTTTAGACTCTCTGAGCAGCTCTTTGTCTGCTTCGGTGCACAGCGGAAAGGAAGTGCTGTCTCCAAGCAGAGGATCGCCCACTGGCTCATTGACGCCATAACTATGGCATGTCTCGCCCAAAACATGCCGCCCCCGGTAGGGCTACGAGCCCATTCTACTCGTGGTGTAGCGGCTTCTTGGGCCCTGGCCAGAGGTGCCTCTCTAACAGACATTGCAGAGCAGCGGGCTGGGCAACACCCAACACCTTTGCAAGGTTTTACAACCTCCGGGTGGAACCGGTTTCGTCCCAGGTAGTGGCACGCAACACAAGCGGATAAGCCCGGGATAGCCGGCCGGGTGTATCGCTTGCACATAGCGCCTTCCACCTCCTTTTGAGCTGAAGATGTGCGCTGTTAATTCCCAGTAGTGTTCACAAAGGTTGTTCCCTGGTTGACTTCCTCCGAGCCCTGTGGCAGTCGAGTTTTCGGAGAGACTCGCTGCCGGCCCAGTACACGCGCTAACTAAGAGCCCGGTTCTGGGGTAGGTGCTCCGCATGTGGCGGTTCCCTGTAAGGCTAACCCCATGCGATCTATATCTTCCGCTAGTTCGTTTCCCTACTGGCAAACTGCGTCTTCCTTGGGCAGAGCCCCTCAGTCTCCATGTTGTAGTAACTCCTCCCCCATTGGGTAGGATCTACCTTGAAGGCTCTCCACATGGTTGGAAAGACCATGTGATGTATTCTTCCACTTAAATATCCCCCCTCTCTTGGGGCGAGGTGTGGTCTCCGCGGTGTCCTCCCCTTGGGAGGGACACCCCCCGACTAGACCTGGCGGCCCAGTCGGATAATCCCCCTTCTTTTTTAGGGAGTGGAAAAAGAGAAGGGGAAAGAGGCTATGACTGGGTTAAGCCTGTCTCTATCTCTGGGTAGTCGACTTGTCCCCAAAAAGGGCCGTTCAACACTCATAACTGTGTTGGGGGAGGTTACGTGTCGACCTGGTGTGCTGGCTATGAGGCACACAGCAAGTCTGCCCACCACACACCGCCAGTTCACGTAACACAGTTCAGCCTTGTGGCGTTTTGTATAGGGACCCCTAGTGTCACTACATCGACACCAACGTCGAGTGAGTGACAGATAGGGAACGTCATGGTTACTGGTGTAACCTCCGTTCCCTGATGGAGGGAACGAGACGTTGGTCCCTCCTGCCCCAACGCTGGACTACCCGCTGAAATGGCCGGACCTTATATCGGCTCCTCAGCGTAAAACCTGAATGAGTGGTTGCATACCAGCTCCTTTTATACCCGTATGTTCGGGGGAGTGGCATGCAAATACCACTCGCCAATTTTCATTGGCCTTTTATCAAAGACCAGAGGTGTCTCGGGCTCCCAAGAGTGACCCCTAGTGTCACTACATCGACACCAACGTCTCGTTCCCTCCATCAGGGAACGGAGGTTACACCAGTAACCATGACGTTTTTACATGCCATCGTGTTACTACAATAATAGACCAGCATGCAACACAGTCTCATTTAAACTGTCTGCATATGAGAGCCTCGATAGACCACAGACTGAGCTCATAATGTTGAAGTACTCGCCTGATTCTTTCTGTTTCTCTCTCTCCTCAGCAGTTCTGTGTAACTTTTAACTGTCTTGTCTAATGATATAAAGGCAAATATCAATAAATCTTCTATCATATATCATCTGTAAATATGCGAATATCTCGTTTAAACAGATGTAATTCTTGAACTTCTCAAAAGTTCTCTTCCTGTCGAGCGCTCATAGAATATCTTTCTCTGAACTGAAGTGTGTGTTCCATCAGCCTGGATCAAAAATCAATTCCTCTGATTTACAAATGTTGCATGACAGTCAGTCCATGACAATCCAAGCATGTATGCATTTGACATTTCAGTTGTATGATTTATAGGTGTGCTCTAGGCCATCGTGCCTATATACGTGAAAAAGTGATGGACAATGTTATCATTTGGGGTCATTCATAAAGTATGTGTTTATGCTGTTGCATGAACTTTGGTATGTTTGCGTGTTTGAGGGTTTTTAAGAAAACCAATCCTGACTCCCATAATCTGCAAGTTTCAGTTGCACAGAATGCACATAACACTTAATTCAGCTTGGGTTTCTGTGTGGAATTCAGCATTTGGAATGGAAACAGTTCACAATGTGCACACAACCCCCATCCCTTACCCACATTAAAAATAGAATGTTTTGTTCTCCCTAATTCACAGTAATTAAAGACATTGTTTGTACTCAGCAATGAGCCAGCTCATTTTGTGAGCAGCTTCTCTCAATCCAGGCCAGACCGTTTTCTCTCTTCCCTGTTATGTTTCCTCTTCTACGCAATTATTATTTCCATTTTAATAGTGAACACTTCAAAAAAAAACAACAACAAAAAAATACTTGAAGCTCAAATCTGCCATTTTTAAATCCACATAATCTGTCCATTTAACCAGTGAAAACCATTGTGTAAATCTCAAGTAATTTCTTCTGGATTAAAGAGCCATTTTTGGAAGGCTGACCCGTAAGAACATTGTTCATTGTTCAGAAACCATTAAAAAGTTACCCTAAACAGCCATTCATGTCTGCTCTCAATTTGAATTATGAAAGCTAGATGTCAATGCTGTTTGACTTTAATTAAGTTGGCAATTGAATTCATTCTCATAGGGTTTGTTGTTTGGAGGATTTCTTTAATACTCCGGTGGATTTATTTAGTATTTTTATATTTGAACTGAAGGAAATTACACTTGAGACAAGCTCTGACTACAGAACCTTATGGTCACTCTTCTGGTCACTGTTCTGGAAAAGAAAAAAGAAAATGAATGAAAAGAAGTGAATCTAAACAAAAAGACTGCATGTTTGAATATTAATGAGTCAAACATGCCATCACCCTCGGCAGCGTAAAAGATTCCTCCAGTTTTCCCCTCTGCCATTATAATTTTTTGGGTGATGAAACATGGACTGAAATATTCAGACAGATGGTTGTGTCAGTCTGATAGGTGTCCGCTCAAAGATTACCACCTGGACCCAAGTTTCCTCACTGAGCCACTGAGCCTGGGCTGCTTGTGCACATTAGCTAAGGTTAAAACTCAGGTCCTACCACAGAGCTGCTAAACACCCCCCCAGTTTAGCACCATTAACTCTTTCACTGTGGAGTGTTATATAATAATTTGTTCATGTTTGATTAATGAGCTATGAGTAGAGTAGAGAACCAGTTGATATTGAGATGTCTTCTGGTCTGTTAATTTTGATTATACTGTAAGTAGTTTTGCACATCCCAAAATGATACAGCAGTTTGTTGAATATGCATACGTCACAATGTTTTTTTTTTTTTTTTTTTTTTAAAAGAGTAATTTCAGTTGATTTTATCCACTGTATGTTTTATTAAAGAAACTTTTGGCATGCATTGTGATTCAGGATTGAATTTTCCACTGGTCATGTGGAAATGCTTCGGTCTGCACAGGCTGTGATTATATCAGATCTGCGGTGAGTTCTTGGATTGTGGATCATCACTGTCAGACAGGGAGGGACGAGCGTCATTTCAGTTTCCGTTAACTGGTCACAGCTAAATCTAAGACCTTGTCGAGATGTACCCAATTGCCTTGGAACATCACGATAGGCATCAGCACTGCAGTTGGGCTTAAATGGAGCACAGACCGCATGTAGACACTTGTCTGTAAATTTGGGGGAAATCCGACGCAAATTATAGGTTTGATTTTTTTTCTGCCTTAAATTGATATGCAGAGATTTTCTTCGCTGACCTGCTTCTGGTTGTTGCTCTCTGCTGAGATGCCAGACATTTTACAGCTGCTGGCAGTGAGGATGATGCTTAGGAATATTTCCTTGAATTATCATACAACCCATCTTATTTCCTGCAGAATCCAACTACAGAGAAACGAGAACTTTTTCTAAACAGCTTCTTCTGCCTTTGACCACAATGTTAGATTTATTTTCTTAGTCATTATTAAGGCATTTTCTAAAAAATAAGAACTGAAAAAAAAAAAAAAAGACTTCTGTAAATGTGATGCCTATCTTTAAAACGTACATGTATATCAGCAGTTTTCTTTCACCTTCTTTGTTTATGCGTTTGGCAGACACTTTTATCCAAACCGACTTACAGTACATTTTTGTTGTGTATTTTGTATTATTGTGATATGTTCCTTGGGAATTGAAACCAAAACCTTAGTATTGCTAGCCCTATGTTCTACCAGTTAAGCTACACAAACTACATACATTTTTAATGCATGTTTTTGTACATATCTTGTTTTGGTTACCTTAGAAAGAAATTACATAATTCTTGACATTTTCATGCAGACAGTGATTGTGATCAAAGCTCTCCTATATACCTGCACCATGAAGCCCAATCTTTTTGCTGTCAGTTCTGTCTTTTGTAATGCTGGCATGCTTTAAAATCTGTTGTGTTTTATCCCCCACAAATACCTTGGCAATTAAATAGGGGTGTGACGATACACTTAGCTCACGAGACGAGACGATACATGATACTGAGTTCACAAGAAGGAGGGAGTATGGAAGACGAGATGATATTTTAACACTATATACACTACTGGTCAAAAGTTTTGAAACACATTCTTTATTATAATTTTTTTTCTTCACATTTTAGAATAATAGTAAAGTCATCAAAACTATGGAATAACATAAATGGAACTATGGGAACTATGTTGTGACTAAACAAAATCCAAAATAAATCTTCAAAGTAGTCACCCTTCACCTAGAATTTGCAGACATGTACTCTTGACATTTTCTCGGCTTCTTGAGGTATCACCCTGGGATGCTTTTTAAACAGTATTGAAGGAGTTCCCATCTATGTTTGGCACTTATTGGCTGCTTTTCTTTATTATTTGGTCCAAATCATCAATTTAAAATTTTTTATTTTTTATTTTTTTTAATACATTTTAGTTTTGTAATGAAATAAATTAATATGGTGGCACAATTATATTTTTGTCTACAAAACTAATTTCAAACATTTAAGCATACGCCTTCAGATCAAAAGATTTTTAAGATCATGAGAAACATTTCAGGCAAGTGTTTCAAAACTTCTGGAAAAATAGTCTTTTATTCGACTGAAAGTCACAAAATGCAAAACAATGCAGGTGCATTTTGAAATGTTTTAACTAATCATTTTGTAATGAATGTCACTTCAGTTCTACTTTGAGTATGAATTATCATATGCAGTAAAAGACAGAACAATATGCAAGCACTGTAAAAGGTTTTGCCACAAACTCAACTGACTGGCTTCTCTCTTATATGATTTCACATGAGTCTCTTCAGACCTGGTTGATTTTAGTTGAGAGCTGTGGTGGTTCTGTAGGTGTCTTTGCATAGTGCTTGTGGTAGCCGCGGTGTACGGCACTATTTTCTTACAGTGCTTACATATTGGCTGTGTCTCATTTGGAAGGCTGCGTCCTCAGGAGGTCGCATTTGTTGACCGCATACGTCATCGAGGCTGTCTCGTTTCATTTTTATTTTTTATTTTTTTGGGAATGCAAAAAAGGTTAACAATTGTATAAATGTAAGTGCATCTACATAAAAGGCATTGACAATAGATAAAAAAATAAGTAAAAAATAAAATAAAATGAAATGAGACAGCCTCGATGACTTATGCGGCTGATAAATGTGACCTCCGGAGGATGTAGCCTTCCAAACGAGACACAGCCTTTGTTCGTGTCTTGTCTGTCACTCTGTCGCCGTTTATTGTTTCCACCGGGTACCTAAAATGCTGCCACACAAACGATTTAAAAGTGGCGGGGGCATCTTCTAGGCTAATTTCACCCTCACACTCCATCATGCTGATATCGTGAGACAGCTTTTCACCTTAACGAGCAATATCGTCACGTTTTAATATCGCGAGATCTCGTCACACCCCTACAACTAAATTATTTTCAATGGCTTTTTTTCCTCTAATCTTTTTGTGGTTATCAAAGGAACTGACTCATTGCTTCAGGCACTTTTCGGATTTTATTATTCACAGTTCTGGAGTTAGTTTTTGTATAAGAGATCTTTAGTTTACCTTGAGTACTTTGAGCGTTTTGATGATAGATCTTATATTACTGGTAAGAACATTAATCCTGGAGGTATTTATGCTGCTGTGTATATTATACCTGTGTTAATGAGAGTAATTGTATTTATTCAATGTCACCACAACTTTTATAAATGTTCAGTGTGGTCCCAGTGCATTTACACACATCATCATCAAATTATAGTGCTTTGAGCAGAATTTGCAACTGTTCAGACATTGTTAAATAGTGTAATGCAGAGAAATGTGTAGCCCATATTTGAGATGTGCTATTTGAAATTTGTATATATTATAAAGCTTTATTAAAAACAATAGACGTCTGAGATATGTTGTATAGACAAAATATGTAACTTTATGGTAATAATGCCTGGGCAAGCAGAAATGGTCACATTTTTGGCTGACACTAAGTGTATCATTTGACAGGTTGTCTCAAACATGCTTAGCTGGATGCACACATAATAGGGTTCAATCGAGTCTGACAAATGTGATAAACACGACTATTGATCTGTGTGTGCATGTGTAATTATGTCTTCATAGCAGATTTGTTCTACTGAAAACATCTTGGTGAGCAGTAATTGTCTGCTCTTTTGTAATTGAGATGTATTGACTGTGGTAGGAAATGGATTGTCCTTACTGATTACAGTCTGATGGCAGCGTAATGATGACCTCTCTGGTACCAGCACTGATTCTCAACCAATATACAGCATATTATACAAATGCTTTCACAGACCAATGCTCATTCCCACACAAGGCTTTTAAATACTGTTGTATTTAATGTAAATAGGACCTCTTTTCTCATTTTCTTGTCCTCTGAGCAATGTGTATTTGCGTGCGTGTGTCCGGTTGCATTGCTGAAAAATAAGACATGTGGCACTTTCTGTAACCACCTCTCCAACTCTGATTCATTTTTCCAATTGCAATTTGGCTGTGTGCCCTCACTGACATGCCAGCTCATACAAAACAAAATATGTACGTAAACAACTGAATTGGACAAATGAATGAATTTTTGCTCATGCCACAATAATGTAATTGCCAATGGCAATAAGACAAGGTTGTTGGTTTGGTAACCTATTAAGTGAGGAATGCTTTCTATTGTCATGCCAACTTTGAAAGGACATTTTTTTACACACAATCATTACAGTCATCATTTCCCTCCTTTGATGTTGGAATGAGTCACCTTCAAAACAGTTTTACTCAAGCATCTTTTCTGCTTGAAACATTAGAGTTAAGATCATATGCCATTAGAAACTAATTGCATGCTCTCTCATCATCCCTTTCTTACTCGGAAGCAATTATTTTGTTTCATTTTTGTTTTGACAAGTGTGTTGCTTTATGTGGTATTAATCAGATGTGTTTTTATAGGTGATGTGTGGACAGGCCCGGCTTCTGACAGCTATGCTAGGGTGGGCTGGGGGATATCATAGGTGGGCATTTGGGATGGGGGAGGGGTTACATAGACTACTAATTGAATGTCTTTAATTGGTGTAACATGGCGTAATTGTCAAGATCATAAGACCCAATATAACTATATTTTACACTTTTTCCCCACATTAAAAAATATATTGAAATAAATAAACTGATAAACATTGTATATAATCATACACATGCACTTAGTTTACTAATTTTAACCACTAATAGTTCTAAAGATAACTAATATTGGCATTATATTCATTCATTTTCTGTTAGCATAATTACATGTACAGCTGCTTTGAAACAACGACTGTTGTGAAAAGCACTATACAAATACATTTGACTTGACTTGACTCATAAGATTGAAGTAATGGTGGTAGTATACTACCTCCATTACTATGAAACAAAATAAAGCAATACACTTTTAGATCAATAAGAATTACAGCCTTAAAGCAAATTACAAAGACAAATTATAGTCCCCACAATGCAAGGATGGAGTCGAGAGAAATAATATCAAGGAGGAAAATAAGGATGGAGTGAAAGGAAATATGTTAGATGGAGAGATCAATAACATATAAGATTAAGATCCTAAAATTTGACACAGGTGGGAACTGCATAAAGAAGTAATTATATAATATTAAATGATGACAATTCTTGCTGTTTGACAGAAATGTAATAAGCAATGATACTGCCCTACAAAGGCAAAACACAAAATTGAGTTCTGACTGAAACAGGTCTCTAATGATTTGTCCAGTGACAGATGAGTTTGTCTCATATGCTAAAATTCAGAATAACCATTGTGTGAAAATGCAGAAACAACAAAATCCACATCAAAATAATTCAAGCCATTTTTCTCAGTTTCAATGTTAGTTAATGAGTATGGCCTTTGTAGAATAGCAAAGGGTATTGATATTTATTACCAGTGAAACTATGTGTAAAGTAATTTAGGGAACACAGGAATTTGGATGGATGGATGGATGGATGGAAAGTAATGGCATGTAAGCACCAAAGGTTATTTTCATGGCAAAAATAGAGTAGTTTAAAAAGCAATGACAAACAATAAACAAAAAACCATCACAGCACTGTAAAAAGATGTACAAGAGATGTAAGACGTGAATCAACAACAGGGAAAACAGACGCACACGTTCCGCAACAGTGCGGTGCGGGACAAGTTTTGATTGCAGAGTGCAGGTGCAGGCGTGATGATGTGTGCGCGGAAACGGGAGAAAGAAATGACCCGCGTGACTCCTGCAAAATTTAAATCTATTTAAAAAATACAATTTATTTATTTCATGTATTTAAGGTACTGAGTGTTATTTGTGCTCCATGCAGCAGAAGGTCCCTTAGTGCTATGGATGTTAACGCTTTATTAAAGAAAGGTACAAACAAAACTTTGAAACAAGCCAAAGGTCAATCCGATATTTGGCAATGTTAGAGTGATAACAAAACCTGTTTTTGTTTTGTTTTTTTTCTCAGATTGGGAATTGGAATAAAAATAGCCTATGATACCAGAGCGGGACAGAATCTTACAGGAGTGGGACTGAAAAATTTGCGCACTACCTGCTGGCTTTTGTGGGCAGGAGCAGGACAAAACGTGAAAGTTGCAGGCGGGAGCGGGACAAAATATTTTAAAAAAATAAAAAATTGTGGGAGAGGGACAGAATCTCTCGGGAGCGGGTCTGAAAAATACATCCCGCACAGACCTCTACTTTATAATTCATGTCCAGTATTTCACGAACACCTGCAGTGCGATTCTTGGGAAGCTGACGTGGAGAGAGAGGGAGATATTTGATAAGCCTGTGATTCACAGCACACTGAGACAGCGCCAGGCATTTTATGGTCATTAAAAACCTATACATTACACAAAAATATCTCTTATTACCGTTCTCGCACGCGTAACGTTTTGGACTCTCTGGTTTGCAGCAGCCGCTTCTTGAGTGTGTCGTTGCTTTCGGCCAGTGACAAAAATAGAAAAACACTACACATTTCTGGTGCGTTTTTGTGATTGGTTGGGCAGTCTACAGCCAATGTTTGCAACACACAGCCCGCCCCCATATTTCTTTTAACCAATGCACAAATTGGAAAAAATATATATATTTTATTTAAAACCGTGTTTCTCAAATGTTTGATTGGGTGGGCAAGACTCACGTTTGGGAAGGATCAGCCCACCCCTGCCCATGCCTACATCCGGCCCCGTGTGTGGAAACAAAATATGTTAGAATACTTTAACCTATCCCAGCTTATTATGCAGAGAGATCTAGAAGTAAAACAATCCTAGGTTAATTCATCATCCTGATCAGCCAGACATAGCGACATTGGCGTGTTTGGGGTGGTACTATCTGTTTATCTGTGTCTGCCATCTGACTATATGAACAATGGCAGGGGGAAGGGGGGGTACGGGTCAGTTCATACCTGCTCATTTTAGGTGAGCATATGCAAAGTCCTTTCTAAGATAGTGGGCACAGTGCAGATACCTGTGTATGCCCTACACTACACTACTGGTTCTGAGTTAAAATAATTTTTGGCAAGACATACAGAATTTCTAGGAGTCAAAAAAGAATCCAACACCAGGGGAACTACCTTCACAGAATACTATATACAGTACATATATATATATATATATATATATATATATATATATATATATATATATATATATATATATATATATACACACACTACCGGTCAAAAGTTTTGAAACACTTACTCATTCTTTATTATATTATTTATTTATTTTTTTTTTATTTTTTTATTTTTTTCACATTTTAGAATAATAGTAAAGTCATCAGAACTATGGAATAACATAAATGGAACTATGGGAATTATGTTTTGACTAAATAAAATCCAAAATAAATCAAAACTGTGTTATATTTTAGCATCTTCAAAGTAGTCACCCTTTGCCTAGAATTTGCAGACATGTACTCTTGACATTTTCTCAGCTTCTTGAGGTATCACCCTGGGATGCTTTTTAAACAGTATTGAAGGTGTTCCCATCTATGTTGGGCACTTATTGGCTGCTTTTCTTTATTATTTGGTCCAAGTCATCAATTTCAAAAACTTTTTTTTTTTATTATTACATTTTAGTTTTATAATAAAATAAATTAATATGGTGGCACAATTATATTTTTGTCTACAAAACTAATTTCAAACATTTAAGCATACGCCTTGAGATCAAAAGAACATTTCAGTCAAGTGTTTCAAAACTTTTGACCGGTAGTGTATATATAAACACCGATCAGCCACAACATTAAATACACACACACACACACACACACACACACACACACACACACACACATATATGAGACTGTCCTTTGAACAAACTGCACCACACAAACCTGCCAAACACTCTCACCCTTGTATTTTTAGATTCTGTGTGTAAAGCTAGGATCTTGAGAATAACTTTTCAGATGTTTTACCTTTGGCTTAGAAGAAATCATGTAAATCTTGAAACTTCTTTATCTCATGCACATTCACAGAGTTAAAGAAAGCTGATAAAATCACAATTCCTTAAACTATATAAAGATGTCAATGTGTGTTTATAGACTTAGATAACCAGTAAATATAATTTCTAAATTTGCATATATTTGAGTCATAAATAGAAAGAGCCTTATATTTTACAAATATATAGCATCATGTGCATTAAACATGGAGTGAGTCATAGAAAATCCAACTTGAGAGAGTCAGTTGGTATCATTGGAATGATTCACAGCTAAAATAAAGGACTTTGCTATCAGCAGTCAGTTTTAATTCTGAATGATGAGTATTGGAGTTAATTGAAATAGGAGTCTAATTAAGGTCCTGAAAATTAAATACAATTAGACTTTATTTTAATTGATATACTGTATATGTTCCCCTCCTGGGCCCCAACTATCCATTCACGCTCTTTATATCTTGCATTAAACTGCACAATGTTCAAGCTTAGCAATCTGCAGCATGGATTGGTAAACAACTCGCCTACAGTTAGTATGAAAGCTTGAATCTGGTTAAACATGATTAAGTTATTAAATGAGTAACTCAGACATGCCACTGTCTTTACAATTTCTCTTTGAATCATTCTCTCTCTCTCTCTCTTGCTATCTCTCTCTCTCTCTCTTGTACTCTTGCTCTCCTTTCCTTACAAATATGAACAACCCACAGAAGTGGCATCCATCCATAATTTTTATGTTGTGAGAGGTTGATAAAGATATTGTCTACTGTAATAGTTGATGGAAGGATTGCCATTAATATTGAAGCTAACAAATGGACTCAAATGTATAAATGTAGAGGAATTATTTTTATTTTTATGGTAGGGAGTGTTTTTGTATGAATGTATTGAAGTCTATTGTTTCTTTATATATGACATTTAATTATCAGTACTAGATGTAGGATAAGATGGGGTAAGATGCCCCCTTAAGAACAATGTTCATTTACTTTTAAATTGTGTCATATATAGATAAACTTTTAGCGTGTACAGGGTGATGATGCATTATCCAACATATTTTCAAGGGAAATAAATAGAAACATTTGATAATTTTGTTGTCAGCACAAAATTTAAAAATATGAAAAGGGGCAAGATGACCCTCCACCTGGGGCAAGAAGCCCCCCAGGGTAAACTTGTTTTAGGTGTCATACGATTTTTACAGAATGTATAAAATACATCTGATATCATTCTTAGTAATGTATTTTTGAAATTTAAAGTCAAATATAAAATCAAATATTTTATGTAATTTTTTATTTTCACAATTTGAATAATTGAATAACTAAACAATGACAGGCAAATCAAATAACAGAATCCCAGTCAAAGAGATTAATCTGAAAGGTAAACTTATTCTATTAATTATATACTGTGTAGGCCTATGAATATATACATATAAAGACACCCATATTTTTAACTGAAGGCATGTTATAATAGCAATACTTACCATGAATATAGATTGAATTCCACTCAATTAGCCTATTAGGTTATAAGGAATAGAAAATAGAAAAACAACCTTCTGCCCCAATCAGGGTTGGGGGGTGTCATCTTACCCCAAGGGTCTAACTTTACCTTGTGACTAAAAACAATATGTTTTTCTCCAAAAATCTAAATAATTTACTGTGTCCACAGATCCCCCATTAACAAATAGACATAAAAACTTTTAATATCCAGCATAATAGAATGTCACAGATCACTATTTTCCAATGACAAAACAATTGGGTGATTTAACCTAAAAACTGTTTGGATGGAATAAATCTCACAAATGGGGGTCATCTTACTCTGGGGGGCGTCTTCCCCCATCTTACCCTATATATTCAAATGTGTTCGTTGTTTGCATATTTACTTTTTGGATATTAATAATAAAAGACACAACCTCAATATAATGTCAAGTTAACTATAATACTTGAGATACAGACTCAGTGTGAAGTGTAACGTGTGTCAGAGCCAGTGGCGTAGATTTGGCTTGAACATTGGGGGGGGGCGAGGGGTTGCAGAGTGAAACATTTACATGTTTTCATTGATCATGGTATAAATATTGGGGGGGTTGTACTTGCTTGTTTTGATTATTGGTGGGGGTTACCTCCCCCCATACCCCCCCTGGAATCTACGCCCTTGGTCAGAGCTGAAGCTGTGGGTCACTCTGGCCTTGTACATCTTTCTTTGGGAGACAGTCACACAGACATACACAGCAGTGCTGATTCCAATCTCTCAGTCCACGTGTATAAGCATGTCCCCACTTGCACACACTCATACACAGAGACACACACACACAGCTGTTCTCCTCTAGATTGGCCATATGTTTAATGTGACAGTTCCACAGGGAGGAAGTGAACACACATCATCCATGTGTCACCTCACATGTCTTAATGATTCTCAGCACCCATTAATGGAAGGTCATTTTAAACAATCATGCAGTTTAATGGGAGGGCTGGGTAAAATATTTAACACAGAATAAATCTCAATTGATAAAGTGCCACAAGCTGTAGTGCAATTAGGTTGTGACCTCAGACAATGGTGTATCATATACATACAGTGGAGTCCAAATGTTTGAGGCCACATTGGAAATCTTCGATTCAGCTCAAACCTAGCAATAAATAGAATGTGTTTGGATTTCGAAAAATTTCAAACAAAGAAACATTTAATGACATTTAATGAATTAGACATATTTAAGATTGTTAATTATTTCATGGCCACTAATCAAATAAGAACATTTATGACATTGACCATGAGTCCATGCCAACTCGATTGCATGCTGTCTTTAAAAAAAGGATTCTGAAATTCATATTGATTCAACTTTTCAGTCAAATTGTTATGTTTATTATAGGCTAAAATTTGTAAGTAAAAGTACATTTTTTAATTAAAATTAAATTAGAAAATGGTGGTCTCACACATTTGGACCCCACAGTATAGAGCATTTCTTCCTGTCTTTCATGGCTGCTTGCTTTTTATTTTCTATATGTGTTTTTCAAGGCTGTTTTTCTTTTTGTCTTCTCCTCCAAAAATGTTTCCTCCTCATCTGTGGCACCAGCTGCAGAAGTCATCCACTTAATCCTTCTATATAAACTGGGCTTAAAGTTGAGACAGTCTTTAGCGGAGAGTCTCTAGTGTTATTCTGGAAGGCACTATTTCAGAGCTGGAAAGCAACCAATAGCTTTCTGTCTTCTAAAGCACAGGTAGTGAGAGGCTCAGATTTAAGAGGAAAACCACAATTTACGGAGACAAGGAAGTATGAAATTGTTATAATAATGTCTCCCAACACTTCTCGGAAATTGATGTTTCTATCTGGAGGGAGATATCTGCGGTCTTAGCTGAAGGATTGATAATAGTTTTGAGAGGATTGGACCATAACAGCCAAATTCAGGTGGGTCTCTCGAGGGAGGATGGGTGCCAAAAGGAAATAAGAACTTCACTGTATATTGGAAATAAAGAGGGACACAATGTTTGGATGTGAAGACAAGTCATTTCCATAGCACAAAAAAAAAGAAAAAAAAAAGACAAAATAAATGGGTAATACACGCTAACTAAATAACATCAGTTATGTAGAATGTTTTATGATTGTGTCTCTTGGTGATTAAATGAAACAAAATATCTTATTCCAGAGTATTAGAAAAAGGTATAACTGAAAATTGTAAATGTTTTGTGGGTGTTCTGTTTTCAGAACATTACATCCATGGCTCATACATACATCTGTGGTACTGACATTATGAATGTAAATCTGTTTGCTGAAATAGACAGAAAAAATGTCTTACATGCAGTTTTTGATCCCCAAAATAACAAACACAAAAATTATACACTTACAGTTTTTATACTATGTGTCCTAATTGATCAGTTTTTTTTCACCTTTGGTACAAATAGCATATTTCTTCATTATACTCTTTGTGTAATCATCATCTATCACTATTTACTCTGTGTAAACAATGTCTGTTTGTTGCTATTTACACTTGGTGAGAACAGAATAGTGAACAGTGTCAATTTCACTTTCACTTTTAGGAGAAAAGGTCCATATTTGTTAGCATGGATAAATCATTGCCCAATCAGCTGTGGACAGGGCCGGAGTGGCGATCGGGAGAATTCCCGCTGGGCCGGTCAAATATTGGGCCGGTTAGGTCCGCATGTTGTTTGACAAACTTTCATCATATGTCGCATAACAACTGCCAACGGTCCGTAACATCTGGTATTTAAAGGATCAGAATTGCGTTCCGTATTATAGCGGACGCAGTCTGTATTTTATCATCTCACACCCAAACAAATGAGAGAGTAGCCTGTGAGAGACCAAACTGATGTTGCACCACTTCACTTGACAGCGCGGGAAGGATCACGGAAGATCCATCGAGAACAGATAGGCTACTAATAGCTGAATGGATGAACGTGCTTCAGGTAGCCTACAAGATCATCACAAGTTTAATACTGACTGCAGCCTCACAATCTCAATCAATTAATCTCTGAAATCCTCTTCCCTAGCATTGCAGAATGATAATAGCAAAATTATTTTTTGTCACAAAATAACAGAATACATAAAGTAAACGAATACAGATGCAACAGTACGACACGGTACGAAAATAATGGGACTTTACAGCTCTCAAAAGATTAAACTCAATGAAACAAACTGCACAGAGTTTCAATGTTCCATTTTGCCTTTGTCCTGAACATTTACATTCCCAGTAAAAGAAAAGTACAAATGTGTTCTTTTTAGTCTTTTATTTCACTCTTATCATTGTAAAATGGCATGTTTTTGAATGGCATGTAAAAATGTAAAAACAATCACTCAACCTTAATTGTTTCACTGGATCTGTTGCTATTTTAATTATCTATAATACAAAGCACTGACCATTTAAAGTGTGAGCATGTGCATCTTGAAAGTGTTATAAACATTTACAGTTCTATAGTGTTATTATGTGCCTAGATAGTCTTTAAAATAAACTTAGTTTACCAAAAAAATAAATTTCTCTCATCATTTACTCACCCTCATGCCATCCCAGATGTGTATGACTTTCTGTCTTCTGCTGAACACAAATTAAGCTTTTTAGAAGAATTTCTCAGTTCTGTTGGTCCTTTCAATGCAAGTGAATGGTGATCAGAACTCAGAAGGTACAAAAATCTCATAAATGCAGCATAAAAGTAATCCATACAACTCCAGTGGTTTAATCTATGTCTTCAGAAGCGATATGATAGGTGTGGGTGAGAAACAGATCAATATTTAAGTTTTTTTTTTTTTACTATAAATTCTCCTCCCTGCCCAGTTGGGGGCGATATGCTTATGTAAATCACCAAAAACAGAAGAAGAACTCTTAAGAGAGAAGAGTGCTTATGAAAGTGAAAGTGGAGATTTATAGTAAAAAATAACTTAATTTATTGATCTGTTTCTCACCGCTTCTCATTTACTTGCATTGAATGGACCAACAGTTCTTCTAAACATCTTCATTCATGTTCTGCAAAAGAAAGTCATACACATCTGGGATGGCATGAGGGTGAGGAAATGATCAAATATCCCTTTAACATTCACTTATTTTTACAACACATACAATGATGTCTTATGACAAAGTGAAAATCTTAGTGAATGCCGTATGTGGTATAATGACATGGAGAGCTTAAATAATTTTCAAGTAATTACATATATTGCACATTTTTGCTGTGATCTTTTTTATTGTTATCATCTTCACCTCCAACCCCCCTTTTTTGGTGTGGGCTGACTTGGACATGACATCCCAGGCTGAATATGAATCCCACTCCGGCCCTGGCTGTGGAATAAACACAACTGAATCAGCATGAGACCACTGATTCTTAATAAATGAAGATTAATGGTGTTGTTGTCACAAAAGTGTAATTATATCATACGTATAAATGCTTTTTTCTTTATTTCTATCTTACATGTGTATTTGTGGATTATAATAATTTAAATTTAATCTTTGTCTGTGCTACTTCATTGTAATTAAAGGCTCTTAAAATATACTCTTACCTGTTCTGAGTTGAGAGTGCAGCTAAACTCATTGGGCCAATCAATAATCTATTGGAATATTCTGTAGATCAATAACCTCCTGATTTACTGTAGTGTATTTTATTTTTGCCATTTACTAATAGTCCTTTATCCAGCAGACTTCATGGAGTCAGTGAGTGGGCTGTCAGACTAATGGAGATGAATTGGTGAGTTCCTGCATTTGCCTGCTATGGATTGACAGGCGAAAATGTGCTGTCTTATGTGGGCAAGGCAAGTTTATTTGTATAGCACATTTCATACACAATGGCAATTCAAAGTGCTTTACATATACATTTTAAAGAAAATACAAGATACATAAAAAAATAAAATAAAAACCAATTAAGAACATGAAATAAGAATAAAAAGTAATACACTCATTGAGAAATAGTTATCTAAAAATAAAATTAAAAGAATAAAATAGCATATAAATCAGGAGAACAGGTACAGGACAAAGTATAAATCATAAAGAGTAAAAGACTCTGGATAGATAGTCTGATAGTTTGACTATTGATGTTGATTAATAGAAAATTTGAGAAATGCATACAGGACATGTGCAGACAAACATATGGATACATTCACGACAGAAAATAAATATATATATATATTGGCTATATATGATAGTTCCTGTTTCCAGAGGTGGGTATAGTAGTCAAAAACTGTACTCAAGTAAAAGTACAATTACTTGAAAAAAGTAGAAGTAAAAGTAATGATGTTAATAATTACTTAAGAGTAAAAAAAGTATCCAATTAAAAGAATACTCAAGTAGAGAGTAACTAGTTACTTTCATATGTAACCTAATGGAGTTTTCCATTGGGTTTACTCCCCAATATTCCATTACATAATACACATTTAACATGTAGTACAGAATAATATAATAATTATTATTATTGCTATTATTATTATTATCATTGTAAATTCTTTCATCATTCACCCTCATGTTCTTCCAAACCTGTATGACTTTCTTTCTTCAATGCAACACAGTTAAGATGTCAGACAGAATGTTATCCTTAGTCACCATTTACTTTCACTGCATGTTTTTTTTCCCCCTCCAAATTTAAAAGGGAATGGTGACTAAGAATGTCAGTCTCTAACATTTTGTCTAACATCTTTTGGGTTCCACAAAATGCAGAAAGTCAAACAGGTTTGGAACAACATTATGGTGAGGAAATGATGACAGAACATGAATTTATGGCTGAACTATCACTTTAAGGATGCTTGTCAGATTTTGACAAATCTGTCAATTAGAAGAGAAGTTTGGAAACCAGTTTCTAGTAATTATTGTGGTGTAAAACACAATATTCCACAGGCCCAGTCATATACAGTATAATGCTGAATTAAACGAAGCAAGATCATGCTTTATTAATGCTACCCTCATTATTTCACAGCTTTTTAAAGCTCTGTATAGATTATTCGTTCATTGTTAGTACAGTATTTTTAGTGTAGAAAGAATTTAGATCCTAAGTTTTGGACAGTAAGGGTAATCTGCACTTCATCTCTGTATTTGGAAGCATGTTAGGCTTATTTAAGTTCAGAGAAAAAGGCATTTACACTTAATGCAGATGTTTACATGGATTTATACAGTAGGCACTGATAAAAAAAAATGTATACTTACTGTGGAAACTGAAGTCATAAGAGCCTGTAGTTACAGAATCACCCTGAAAATAACCATCACCACAACACAGACAAGCTCACATTATCACAATCACCAAAACTCACCAAACAAGTTCTTAAATTGAAGCTGTAATTCTAATCTTGATACACCCACCTGTCTTGCTGTAATATGAAAGCATTGTGTGATGAAAGAAAGTGTTTGTTTTGAGCGCTTGCTGCTGCTGCAGCAGTCAGTGATGAGCTCGACTCGAGTGACAGAGTGCAGCTGTAAAGTTCTGCTGTTATAAAAGTCCCATTCAAAAATCTCCCAATAAATTATGCATTTATTGAAAATTATTTTATTAAAACCAGTAATGTACAAAAGGAATGTTGCTCATTGTAATAAAGTAAAAGTAAATTTTTTCATTACAAATTAACTTGAATAAGAGAAAAAAAGAAAAAAAAAAAAAAACACTTAAACCTACTCTTGAAAGTAAATTTTTTCCAAAACTGTACTCAAGTAAATGTAGTGCATTACTACCCACCTCTGCCTGTTTCAAAGAACACAACATATTGCGTTTGTTTCTGTGTGTGTGTGTGTGTGTGTGTGTGTGTGTGTGTGTGTGTGTGTGTGTGTGTGTGTGTGTGTGTGTACGTACGGGTTTGGGTTTACGAGGACATTTTTTTAGGTTACAAACTGGTAATTACAAGGGTATTATGCTATAAATGTGGTTTATGATGACATTTCTAGTGTCCCCATAATTCAAATTGCTTAAAAAAAAACATCCTAAACTATGTTTTATTGAAAATGTAAAAATGCAGAAAGTTTTTTGTGAGGGTTAGGTTTAGGGGTAGCGTTAAGGGATATAATCTATAGTTTGTACAGTATAAAAATCATTATGTGTATGGAGAGTCCTCATAAGGAGAGCCGCACCAACATGTGTGTGTGTGTGTGTGTGTGTGTGTGTGTGTGTGTGTGTGTGTGTGTGTGAGTGTGTTCATTCCTGAACAATGCCTCAGTGCTCTACAAGGACACATGTTTCAGCTTATCACAGTGGAGAATCAGATCGATAAGCCACAGTGAACAGAGTGAACAAGCTCTCTGCTGGACACCACTGTAGTGTGTGTGCGTGTGTGTGTGTGTGTGTGTGTCTTTACAGTGTTTGAAACTGCTTTAAAATGGACTCATGCACAATAACACATAGCAA
Source organism: Myxocyprinus asiaticus (assembly GCF_019703515.2). NCBI lineage: Eukaryota > Metazoa > Chordata > Actinopteri > Cypriniformes > Catostomidae > Myxocyprinus > Myxocyprinus asiaticus. The sequence goes on from NC_059368.1 coordinate 16,388,862, forward strand.
AATCACTTCAACGCACACAGATACTCATACACACACCTCCCTTTATGTTTCTTAAAATAAATTGGTGTGATAAGGTGAGTATAATTAAAGCTACACTATGTAACTTTTTTTGTTATGTTATTAATTAGAGAGTGTAACAAAAATCCATCTTCCAAACCATGTCTTTACCCAAATACACTTTAATAAACCTATAAGATTTCTTTATATTTTAGAGCTGTCGGGACAGATTTCGCAGGAAATTGCATTCATACGTCATTCACCCGTGCGTGTTGACGTCATATACGTACACAGAGAAAATAAGCTCCGGCAACTGTAGCGCTTGTATGGTGTGGGAGTAGCGTGAAGCTGAAAGTTTGTTGTCACAACAAACGAGAAAAATTTATCATGGATCATTCAAAACGGCAAACCTCTGGGGAATCACCGGTTGTAAAAACAAAGAAACCCCAAACAGAGCAGAGTCCACAAGCAAAAAGGGAAAGCGACAGAGTCCGTAACAAAACCCGAATCAACATCGGCTTGGCTTTTCAGAGGTAGCTACAACTGAAAGGATTTAAAAGCGTCCCAGAGATGGCTTTTTTCTTACTCAAAAGGTATGATATATTATTGATATTTTATGCATAGTTGTTTAATCACACACACACACACACACACACACACACAACGTCTGTGTGTGTAGTGAAATACAATAATTATACTGTAATCAGTGCAGAACTTTTCACTTGCTAACACACGTGTGTATTTTTCTTTATAACGGCAATCATTTATATAAATAAATCCTTTAGTTCTAGGCTTGCCAAGGACATGTGAGTCTTGAAATGATGTTGACCATTGGTTGGTAACAATAAAAATCTATAAATTAGTTACTACCGTGGTCTATTTGGCCAGAATATCCTGCAGTTATAAAAACGTTACAACGTTTGACCTTATCAGACTAGCAATCGTTATGTCTAATGTTAATGAACGTTGCCTAACTTTTGTAACATCATTTATTTCAAAACATCAATGTTTCCTATAAGTAAAACAACAGCATAAGATATGGCACTTACCTGCTCAGATGACATGTTTACGGATATCCTTATTTTCCTTTCTTTCGTTATTTATTTGTCCATTCACTCTGATAAGATGTCGTGTATCCATGTGTACACCGGTGCCTCGAACCACATTCATCCGCACAGAGGTGCAGAGCCGAAGTACAACCGAAATAATGTTCTTCCGCAAGATTACATAGTGTAGCTTTAATTTTTCAGCTCTTTTTTCATTAAATATGTGTACATGTGTGTTTGTGTGAGCTTGTGTGTTTGGGTCAGATTTTGCTCATGTGCTATATTTTGGGTAAAAAAACTTTCTTTGTGTATGTGTGTATAAATATTTAGACAATCCTTTATCACAGGGGTCGGGAACCTATGGCTCGTGAGCCATAAGTGGCTCTTTGTTAAAAATCAAGTGGCTTGATTCACCAACACATGAACGTTTAAAACTTTCTAAAGATAATTTTCCAACAGAAAGTGTGGGTGTGATTGCAAAGCTTGAAGTCAATGACAGTTTTGATTTCCTTTCTTCCGAATTTGTCATACAGCCTACCCCTGGTGAACAAGGTTTGAAATGAGCACCCACCAAATGCGGATTTTTCATGCGGAGTATTTTGCTGATGTACCAGCCGCTGTGGAAGGCGACCTGTAAGATTTCTCGGAGTGATATATTACAAGAAATTAGACTCAAAGACGTACGTTTGACGAAACGTGATTATATTTTGAAGAACAGATGAAAGAAAAGCCGCCGATGCGCGTCTGATTTTACATGTGCGCAGTGAGCTCCGCTGTTCACAAGTGCAATGAAAGCGCTTCTCCTAGACACGCACATGCATAGAGTTTGATTTTAGCTGTTAAGAGCATTTTCTACGAGCGATTTTATGAACGTTCGTTATTTTTTTTATGTGCACCCAGGGTGTGAAATATCACCCGCCACCCTCAAAATGCAAAGAGGCTCAATCCAGTTTGCGAGTTCCTCGTCCAAATGTATTTCATGCGCGGGTAATTTTGCTCATCTACCTGCAACAGGTGGGTGACCTGTAAGACGTATCGGAGTGACACATGACAAGAAATGCTGTTAGTCACAAAGTTGCACTTGAAGAAACACACTTTATTATATTTTTTAGGAACAGACAAAAGAAAAGCCGTCAGTGCTCATGTCTGATTCGCTGTTTGTTCAGAGGCGTGCGATGGGACACTGTCTTGTGGAGCAAGCATATGTAAAGAGTTATCACTCCTTTTTCTCTGTTTCATTCAACTGAAAACTTTAGAAGAATAATGTTGTCTATGAGAAGGCTGCACATGATCTCCGATCATCTCGTGAGGTGCTGTAAGTTTAGCTTTATTTCCACAGAGCAGTTACACATTGTGAACGCAACTCTGCAGGTTCATTAATATATACAGGTATCTTTGTATTAAAGAAACAAAGACGAAAGTGATTAAATCATAAAGTAATACAAGACATGTTCACCTTGAACCTAAAATTGAGTTTTATTTTATTTTCTTTAGGCAGCATAAACTGTATTACCAAAACAAAATACAAACACATTTGATAAGAACACACATTTGGCAGCATTTTTTGGGAACACAAGGGAATTTATTAGGCTTATTTATTATGGTGATTATTATAATTATCTTTACATTTATAATTGTCTTTAGTTCTCAATTTGTAGGCTATTAGTAATTTTTCACCTGGTGTCGTTGACGGATGCTTGCGTGATGGCAAATGGGGCCGTTGGAGACGGTAAATGTTTGTATTTGGGGAGGTGGATATATATAAGATTCTTTAATTCTTTCGTTATTTTAATTGCTTTTCGTTTTGTTTAAAGTGCAATTTAAATTTAGAAATGTCTTTTGTTTAAGTTTTTCGTGTTTCAGTAAATTAATGTAATTTTTAAAGCAAAATCAATCAAGCAAAAATATTCACTGACCTTGGGGGTTGACAATATAATCGGATATCGCAATATTTTAAATGCGATTATCATTCAAATATTTTTTACATATCACCCAGTCCAAAAGGGAAGATACATTTTTCATGAACAATTGTAAAATGAATTAATTTTATGGAGACCCGCACAAACACGTGTACTCAATTCCATATTGCAAAATGTTACCTATTGCAACACGTTACCTATTCATTTCTATACATATTTGTTTGTTATTGAGTAGTCTATGGGCAATATAAACATTTTATTTTATTGAAAAACATTGTTTTTGAAAATAGTAAATTATTCGTTTGTGGTATGGTTCTTTTGAAAAAAATGCATCAACCAAAAATGTTAAAATTGGCTCCTTAGTGAAAAAGGTTCCCGACCCCTGCTTTATAATAACTCATCTCAATCAATCTCATATATCAGATACTTCATTTATTATTTGCTTAAGCTTATGTTGGTTAAACAATACTACCAGTCGGGAATAAAAATGAAATAAATGCCACATCCTAGCCTAAGTAAACACAATGGTATTACAACTACGACATGTCAGTGTTAACAAAATGTCCATGAAAAACTCAAATTAAAGGTGCAAAATGCCTATGTGGCTTAGCATGCATTTCAAACTACCAGCTTCTGTATACTATTTTTACATTCCATTCAAGTCAAGTAAGCATTTCTGCTATACAAAATACAGTATTAATGTGCTATAACTAAAATAGGCCTAAAGACCAAACGATAATGTATTAAATATGATAATGTTTATGCAAAAGTGAATCTGAACTTTTACATTCAATTTGTTTACAATTTCCTCAATTGCACTACTATGTTACATTCATTGTAAGTCAAGTAAGCATTTCTGCTTGCTTTTGCCTGCAGGATTTCATCTCGAGGTACGCACAGAAACACAGTTTTTTTGTTTGTTTGGTTTTTGTGCAAAACCACCACCAATCCGTTCAGTTCTAATGACATTGAGAGAAGTATTTTTATGTTTTCTTCAGTATGTGTGGCATTCATGTAACTAATGGCTTATGCATTTCTAAAAGACTTAAGGCGGGCATACACGGTGTGATTTTCGGCTGTCGTGTGAGCTCCCGACCGATTTTTTCCAGTCAGGAGAGATCGCCTGGAAATCGTTGCTGCTTGTGTGGTCGCGACTCGCATCGTGAGAGAGGAATTACGACTGGAGCTGAGCGGCTTCCCCATCATTTTTTAAATTGTCTAAAAAATGTGGCCGCTGTCGACTTGAATTTGTGAGGTGTGTGCGATTGAACGAGCCGATTTGCCAATCTACCTGAAGTTGACCAATCAGGAGAAGGTATTACAACTCACACGGTCAATGAAAACGAAGTGTTCATGAAGCTTTTACACATTTGGAGAAAATGGTAATGTAAAAACTGTGTTTTCCCCAATTTTTGATGACCACATCACTGGGAAGGTTTCTACAGAAACGTCATGCTGTTCATGTTTGTTCTTCAAACAAATCATTTGCCATACGGGTTGCGCTAGAAAACAATCTTTATCACTCTGATGAACAGAGTTGTAAATTTTCCTTCATGGTCTATTTTTATTCATCATAGTTGCATTAGTTTCAGTTCTAGGGCTACATTTAGGGGGGTATAGCATCTGTTATAATTGTATATGCATGGTAGTGGATATGTGATTTTTTTTTTCTTTCTTTTTTCCCCCCCAACTCCCCAAGTGCGAGTCTGATGAAACCAAGGACTTCTAGGTTGAAAGTTCTAGCTGTCAATCAACCGCTGTGCTAAAACAAGATTTTTTAAACTTTGTTACATGTGGCTTTAAAGTGCATTCACATGGACAAGACCTCACGGATCTTCTTCAGTATGTCTGCTGTCAACATGCAAGCAGTGACACAGTTGAGAAGGACGTAGCCTACATCTAAAGCTGAATAATACAGGTACCCTACTCCACTTAAATAACTCTGCACTAAACATCATGTTTGCGCTTCAGTTATAACCGACAGAAATGGTGCGCAGATTTTCCACACTTTCTTTTTAATCTTGTACATTTTGTGTGCTTTATTATCATGCAGTAACTGGCAAAACACACTTGACATTATGACTGATGTATGAAGTCATGAAATCACCCAACCTCCCTTTGAAATCTGAATCTGTCAAATGTTGGACAGCATTTGTAATAATTATCCATACTGTATATATATTTTTTGTAATTGGCAGATAAGTTTTCAGCGAATGCAGCCCCTGGCCATGCCAGTATTCTTTTTTACTGTAAATAGCAAGCTACAAGGAATTAAAGCAGTCTCCTCCTCTGGCTTTATGTCATATGATAAATAGCGTGAAAATTCATGCGATTGCTTCGGAATTAGCCAGGTGGTTAAGTCGTGTCGTGTACCACTGCATCTGTATGATTATCAGATAAATTGACTCGTGTGCTGGGCCTCCCAAGTGTAAGAACTCGCACCATGTACGCCCAGCCTGAGAGGCTGTTCAGACCAACGCAGTGCAATGAATAGAGTAGAACACAGGTGTCTCGAGATTTGTTTTTAACAGTTGATGTTCTTTTTAAACAAAGCCATACATGGTGCAATGGTCAAAGATGTCCGTTTAGTACATTTACATAGAAAAGCGAATTAAAAACAGCATGGATGGACTCAAAGGCGCATTTGCGTTTACTTTTAGTCGTTTAGCTGACACTTTTATCCAAAGTGACTCACAAATGAGTGTTTGGTGTGAATGGCTCCTTTTTAAAATGACACAGCACCAATAGAAGTTTCTCAAAGTTACCTCTCAAAAAATGACTGAAAATGATCTAACGATGGATTTGTTTTCCATTTTTTAAATATCCCGATGCTGTTTTACTGAGTGAGAAACTGCTGCAAATTATTCAGACTCAAGAATATAGAATGACTTATTTGTGAATCAGGTATCACTAGATCTGATTCCACGCAGCCGACTGAAATACGGGACACACATCATATTCACTGATATTGACAGTCAAAAAATGTTTGTCAGATAAGTCGAAGCTTTCACAGTTTATTTTTTGAAAAGGAACTCGAACGGTCTTTGAGTAAAGTCCGAGTCCACACTTCTCTGAGTCTGGTCTCGAGTACTACAACCAGCGACTAAAAACGGTTCAAGGAACGAAAACGAAAACCTAAAATGAACTGAATTTTTAGTAGAAGGTAACTGAAAACTGGAACAAAGTGATTTTCAATTGTTCTCGAGTGAAAACGTTATTTTTAAATGCTGGTAACCGGTTATAACCGGTTAATTTTGTTTCCGGTAATTTTTTCATGAAACTAAAGGCCAAAGCATTTATCAAAGTAAGTTTTTTGAACTACACCACTTCATTTGCCCAAAACAATTAAACGTGTGCTTTGATCCTAAAGGAAACTGCTGCATCACACATTTCTTTGCTTAACTGCCCTTTGTGGATGTTGCATTCTATGAATGAAGACCTTTTTAACAACTGTGTATAATTACTACATATACATGCACAGCTAATCCAGATACAAAGAAAACATTATTAGAGGTAAAAAGTACATTTCTCAGTTGTTTCCACGTCTTCCCTGAATTATTGTTAGTTATGATGCATTAATACAAATTTGATGCTGCTGTGTTTTGACTGAGAAGCAGATCTGTAAATAAAATTACACTTAACTGTTAATTAACTGCTTGTTATTATTTCTATGTCAATAAATCCACCACACAGAAAAAAAAAAAAAAAAAATAGCCTATTTTTGCTTATTTTGGTGAGGCAAGTGGCTTATTTTGGGCTTGTTTTTCCAGACCAGGGTGCTTGTTTCTCTTGGGAGATTTGGCAACACTGCAGTTGGTATTTCACCCACCCCTTAGCGCAGAGTACTGTCATTTAAAAAAAAATAGAAAAGAAAATTTTTTTTTAACATTCTTTTATTTTGTTCTAACCGGTATCCTTTTGGAAAGGAGGCTGCGGAACTTTTGCCGGGTGAAATTCTGTATGGAATCATGGATTACAGCAAAGAATGAAACAACGCAGGTGTCTCTGTTTAAAGTTTTTTACTTGACACATTGTCTAAAAATGTGGTGGTTCTGCTCGAGATGACATGGGTCTTTGTTTTCTGTTGTGAACGATCATGAGCTATTTGATTATTTTGTGTGTGTACATACTTGGTAATAAGTATGTACATTGCTGATATACTTGGTTGAAAGTATATATACAGTGTATATATATATATATATATATATATATATATATATATATATATATATATATATATATATATATATATATATATATACAGTGTATATATATATATATATATATATATATATATATATATATATATATATATACACTAGATTATAAAATTGCTAAATGTTTTCTTTAGGGATAAGAATAGGGTATGTGTTAAGGGCTAGTCAATAGTACTTTTATATAAGCTTTATATACGTAAATGCAATAGAAGTCTATGGTATGTTCCAAATTAAATGGCCAAGTACACGTGTGTGCGCCAGTGTTAATACAGCCCTATTGTATCATTAGCTGTGTTCTGTGTGCTTTTCTTTGAATGACACTGAAATGATTTTTACTCTGTTCATAAATGATTTGAGAGCTGCAGGTGTCACCTTTTGATTTGCAGCATTTTAGCATTTAACACAATCCCACAACCATGCTTATTCATCACCATGGCAACAAGAGAGAGAGCGCGCGTGTGCGTGTGCGTGTGTGTGTGTGTGTGTGTGTGTGAACAGGTTTGGCTATACTTGTGAGTGCCAAGTTTTTGAAAATGTCCTCACTAATATAGTGCTAGAAAACCCGCTAGTGAGGACATTTTAGGTGGTCCTCACTAGTAAAAAAGTCATGTTTAGCTTTAAATCTACATATATGCACAGGTTTCTGTGTGTGTATTTGTATGTGTGTGTGTGTGTATGGTTTTGGGTGGTTTACGAGGACATTTTTTTAGGTTACAAACTAGTAATTACACGGGTATTATGCTATAAATGTGGTTTATGAGGATATTTCTAGTGTCCCCATAATTCAAATCGCTTAAAAAACATGCTAAACAATGTTTTGTTTTTTTTGTTTTGTTTTTTTTTTATGTAAAAATGCAGAAAGTTTTTGTGTGGGTTAGGTTTAGGGATAGCATTAGGGTTAGAGGATAGAATCTATAGTTTGTACAGTATAAAAATCATTATGTCTATGGAGAGTCCTCATAAGGATAGCCGCACCAACATGTGTGTGTGTGCGTGTGTGTGTTTCAGCTCTTTCTATTGTTGTCCTGACACCCTTAATCAGGGGTATATTCTTGGATTGATTTCTTATCAAATTAAGAGGCCAGAGGTCAAATTCAAGAATTGTATTTCTTTAGCAGTGTGTGTTTGTGTAAAAGAGAATATTCACCTTCGTTACTGAATCCATTTCTTATTTTAATCTCAGATTACGCCATTTTTATCTCCACCTTTTAATTAAATTGAAATTGATGTTGGTAGAGAAGAAAAAAAAAAGAAAAAATTGAGAGAGAGAGAGAGAGAGAGAGAGAGAGATCTTTATTAATTAGAATTTCTGGGCCACTGAGTAGCTCAAGGGCTTGTTATAAAATTTTCTCAAAACGAACAAGACCATCCATTTTCCGTCAAGTAACTTAAATATAAACATGCACATACTTAGACACATGCAAATGTTGACTCCTGCTTGGATGAATGAACAAAAAAGATGTCAGCCCCTGTTGTTTTTTTGCTTGAAGGGCCACTGAAGGACTTCTCCTCTACAACCTTAACTATTCTATGACACATCACCAGTCATCTTTCTAGTATGTTGTATGTTTGTTTGTGTGTGTGTCCATATGCATGTGTTAAATGCAGCTGCGGGCTGTGCATTTTAAGTCTAGGCCTTCAGTGTGATTCATGCCATTAAGAAAACACAGTTTCACAATGAATAAGATGCTATGCCTTAAGAATACGTTATGTGGCAGTCAACTAATAATACCAACTGACATTTTAAAAACACGTCCATGCATGAAAGCCAGAACTTGAAACGACACTTAATGCTCAAGCAAGCCTAATTTTAACTGCAGCATGACTGTTTTGTGAAATGAACGTCTCCCAAACAGACATTCAAAAATCATAATTATTCATATGAATCTAATAAGGAGGTCTATAATACCTGGAAACATCTATCTAAAAATATACGTTTAAGGAAACAAAACTGCAATGCTCCCATTAGCTTAGCAGGGGTTTGACTCTCATTAGAGATGTCTCCTAGCAACCCAACTGATAAACAGTGCTGCAGCACTAGCATTTGTGCTACAGGTGTACGATTATCAAAAGAGATTATAATGTTTTATACACCTGTTTCTGCAGGCGTTTGTTAAACAAGCTTTAATATCATGTAATGTGGAAACGAACTCATTTATCGATATTACTTAATAAAGTGAATGTTTATCACTTACTTTGTATATCTCCCTGAGTATCGACATGTTTGTGTGACATCATGCACCTGCATCTCGCCGAAATCGGAGTTGAGAATTTCTGCACGAGCCTACAAGTTGTAATTCTGACTCAAAGATGCATTCCATTGCACTTTTCCTAGCAGGAAGTTGTAAAATCCGACTTTCCGAGTTGAATGGAACGTAGCACTACTTTTCAAAACTTGATCTCACAATGAATGCTCCAGCAGCCTAATCTACACTTAGAAAACACCTGATGTTGCTATAACAATGCAAAAAGCACTTACCAATTTACCTGAAATGAAAATCAGTCCTCCTTTCCTGTTTAATAAATTAAGCATCACACAGTCATGCAGAACATCTCATATTTTTAAATCCATAAGGATCTCTTTCTCAATGGCGATAGCAGCAGTGATGACGATCTCGCGCTCTTCGCTTTTAAAATACATACATCACTTAAAGCGTGATTGCGTCACTCAAGGCCAGCTAGAAGGCCTTGACTGGGACACATCCTAAAGATCACACCCACCAAGAACAATTAAATCAGTCTGATTGGCTGATGAATCTGACAGTCTGACTTTAGTTGCCCATTCATTTGCACTGTTGAGGGATTCTGTGGAAATTCTGAAGGCCTGACAGGGTGGAGCTCAGACTCACATGCTGCTTCGGGCATGCGATTTGTGAAACAGTTGTCACACTTCGCTTGTAAGCATCAAGGAATAAATTCTGACTGGATAAAGTTTTCGTTTTTCTCTATTTGTTTGTAGATTAATTAAGAGTGGAAAGCGGTTAAAAATACATAGGCAAAAAGGTGATTGAGAATGAAAGGATGAAAGATATTTATTTATTTGGCATGTTAGGCCATCAGAGAAGGCTTTGCTGGCCCTGAGAATTCGCCACTGGTTAAATGACTCTCTGTGTATATCGGTGGCTGTTAGTTTCCCTGTCATGTGAAAGTGTGGTGTCAGTTAATATAGCTGAATTATCCTTCTATCTGTAATTAAAGTCAGCCACACAAACACAGAGCCACTGAGGGATGTCATCCATATTTTAACACACACACACACACACACACACACACACACACACACACACACACACACACACACACACACACACACTTACTTTGGTGCAGCTATCATTATGAGGACTCTCCATAGACATAATGATTTTTATACTGTACAATCTATAGAATCTGTCCCCTACCCCTAAACCTAACCCTCACAAAAAACGTTCTGCATTTTTACATTTTCCAAAAAACATCATTTAGTATGTTTTTTTTTAAGCAATTTGAATTATGGGGACATTAGAAATGTCCTCATAAACCACATTTATAGCATAATACCCTTGTAATTACCAGTTTGTAACCTAAAAAATGTAAACCACTTAAACCCGCCCACACACACACACACACACACACACACACACACACACACAAATATTGGTGCAGCTATCCATATGAGGACTCTCCATAGACATAATGATTTTTATACTGTACAAACTATAGATTCTATCCCCTAACCCTACCCCTAAACCTAACCCTCATGGTTAGGAATTCAATGGGGCCAATACATAAACGTTAAAATACTCACTGTTACAAAAGTATAGCCACAAGACATAAACATTATACATATTAACATAATTTTTATATGATAGAATTGCTTTCTAAATTAATCTGTGAAGTTATATACAATTTCGGTGCCATGACGATGTAATACAGTAAACACAAAAACGACAATTTAAACAACCATACAACTCAAATAATACACAAGTTTAAATAGATGAATAACAGTTTTTAGCTGAGAAAACAACTGAAGAAAAATGTCCAATAACTCTGAATAGTGATACAGGTCCACAATGAATATTAACTCTGCCAGGGACAGAATTTGCTTGCATATTCTGCCATCTGGTCATGATAAGGTCACAATATGAGGTCACAGTCTGTAATTGACATCTTGATTTATTCAGGAAAGCGTCAAGTGGCAACAACTTGGTTCTAAGAGCACTGTAATATCACATGAATCTCAAAACTTTATTACTGAAGAGAATGTTAAAATTACTTCTAACATCCAGCAATACATTTCTGTGATTTGCTCATCATTTTAATAAAGACTTCATGTTTATACACTCATATTTGGATAACACTGTTGCATACAGTGAGTACAATAATTCAATAATAATCAGGGTCTATGATATCGAACCATCCCATACTGACCTTTTAACTGCTTTTACAGTATATTGAATCCCACATTATCAAAATGTTGCAGATGTGTGTTTGTGTGTCTTTATAATGTTAGCAATATCATCTTTTCTCCATCCCTATATTCAGCCCCTTTCATTATCCTCTTTTTCATCATATTGATTCAGATAAAAATAAACAAACATATTTGCTCACTCTGTACTATTACAAATAATCTATCTTTCCATTAGTACTTGCTCATCTGACAGGGAACTATGTATCTGCAAAAAGATTATAGCAGTTACATTGTATACTGTGTATCCAGAAATACTCTGTAACAGATCCTGTGAGAGGCAATAGATTGTTGTACCTGAGCACACTTGGCCATAATCCTTTTCCTAATGCCAGAAAAGCTCTTCAGGGAGCAATAAATACCCATGATGCTTTTCTCTACCAAAAGTACCCTTGTAATAGAGAGAGGCCCTTTCTACTGTAACACATACTTGAATAAATCCTGAGCAGACACACACATACAAACACACTGAGTGAGTGATAGGTGGCCACCGTATTATCACAAAAGTTTATTATTCAGAAAAAAAGAAAGAATTCCCTCATTCTACCTTAAGCCCACAGTGATTGTTTTGTTACCTATGCTTTGTGAATGGAGATTGCTTATTAGGCATTAAGCAGAGGCTCTTTATATAATGGGGACAGAGAGAATTATAGTGCCTTTGAAGTAACCTTTGGTCCTTGTGTGTTCTTGAGTAAGATGACTTTCTTTCCTACTCTCACCATACACCACATGGCCATATTTGCTTTTTGAACATTTCATTTCAAAACTATGGCTTCCACTCTTCTGGGAAGGCTGTCCACTAGATGTTGGAACATGGCTGTGGATTTGCTCCCATTCAGACACGAGAGCATCATTGAGATCAGGCACTGACAGATTGGGTCTGGCTTGCAGTAAGCATTTCAGTTCATTCTAAAGGTGTTAAATGGGGTTCAGGCCTTGTGCAGGCCAGTCAAGTTCTTACACACCAGACTCAGTAAACCATTGTACTGGCTATGATAGTTTGTCTTGCGAGATTGTATGGTTGTATGCTTGGAAATGTGCACCTGTTAGTAATGGGTGTAGCTGAAATAGCCAAAGCCGTTAATTAGAAAGAAGTGTCCACGTACATTCTTTTTTTACTCTCAAGAGCATTAAAACAGTAATTATTAATAAGAGAATGGTGCTGCTTAACAAGCATTACTCTCTTTACCATTGTTCAACAGAGCTTTTCCTCTTGTAAAACAGTTTTGCACTGCCATCTTTCAATTGAGCTCTACCTTGATCATTGGCTGACCTCGGCAATGGATTAAATGGAATGGCAACTTTTGTTCAATGGACAATTTGTAAGCAAGGTTATTGGCACAGAGCACATTATGTTATGCCATGGGCCACACAGACTAACAGTACAGGAGAATGTGTGTGTGTGTGTGTGTTCCACCCAAACTGGTGCAAGAGCACCTGTTAATACACTAAAATAACCTACTGAGTCTTATCAGTTGTCTCACAACGCATAGCTGCATATACCATGCCCAACAGCTGCGAGAAGTAGGCCTACTGTATTTACATACAGTAGAACTCTTCCATATGATGCACCTACACTCATGCTACGTGTTACCAACAAACCCGTCTTTCATTGAAACGTGCCTTATATCTTTAAATTCTATTATTTTCTATTTTTGCTGTTTTTGTTTCAAAATATTGCATTTCTGTTGATGCCGTGGGTTATAGGCTAAATCTGATGTGTTAAAGGAATGTTCCGGCTTCAATACAAGTTAAGCTCAATCGACAGCATTTGTGGCATTACCACAAAAATTTATTTCGACTCATTCCTCCTTTTCTTTAAAAAAAAGCAAAAATCGAGGTTACAGTGAGGCACTTACAATGGAAGTGAATGGGGGCCAATTTTTGGACGTTAAGGATAGACACAAGACATAAAGGATATGCATGTAACCATGATTTTAGAGTGATAAAATCAATTACTAACCTTTTCTGTGTAAAGTTATAGCCAATTTTACAACTTTGTTACCATGATGATGTAGTGTCAACAAACCCTAAAATGACTGTAAAAATTACAATTTAAACAATTTTACAGCTCAAATAATGCACAAGTTTTAACAGAAGAATTAATGCAAGTGCTTTTATAAAATTATAAGCTACACATTTCTGTTTAAACCCTCCAAAAATTGGCCACATTCACTTTCATTGTCCCTATTCACTTCCATTGTAAGTGCCTCACTGTAACCTAAATTTGTGCTTTTTTTAAAGAAAAGGAGGAAGGAGTCAAAATTTATTTTTGTGGTAATCAGCATTATGCCACAAATGCTGTTGATTGAGCTTAACTGGAATTGTCCTTTAATATCATTGTGTTGCCAACATTTTTCTTTTAACAAATGCCTTTGTGTTGGAGTGTGGTGTCCCCTTGGGGTTGCCCAGTAAACTAACCATGATGGGTATCCCATGATGTAGGTCAGTGTGTGCCTTTGGCTGAGTGGTCACTTTCCATGTTAACAGTTTTCTGGCCATGATGTGCTTGTTACTGGACATCCTCAGGGTCTACTGCCTGTTGACCTTCAAAACCCAGGAGACCGACTGTCAGCTGGAGCTGCTCCTGGTACAGTCTTGTACGGACTTGCTTGTATGACATAATATACACTGAGCCTCTGAAGGGAATGTTCAATCTCAATGTGATCTGAGTTTGGTTTTTTTTAAAGGAGATGTTTGTGTACATTTCCTATTGATCATGGCTGCAGTAGTTGATTAAATGATGATCAAATCATAGATAAGTGTGTTATAACCAGGCATATATCTAGATGTGCTCTGCAGGCGTGCACACTTTCAGCATTTTAAAGAGCTTATTCAGGTGCAGAGGTAGAGACGCATGGGTTTGCCAGAGTGTGCAATGGCAATGAAATCATAATTTGTAGAGAAAACCAGTGATCCTTTAGTAGTATTATAGCATTGCAAGACCTGCGTTTGAATAACTACAGGTACAAATTAAAACTCAATTCTTCTCAGTTAGATGATTTCCAGCTTTCTATAAATATTGGCTGGTTTCACAGCAGCCTGTGTTGTGTGGCTGTGATTTGACTCATAGCTCCATTTCTGCAGATGAAAAGAAACTGAAGTAGGTCTGATATGGCAGCACTTGCAAATGAACAAAAAAGAGCATTACTTAATATTTATTCGATCATTTAATACCTGTATGTGTGGTGTGCTGCCCCTCTCAGCAGCCTCACTGTCTATATACGACACGGTTATGACTTTATACCGTAGAGAAAATGCCCATTTTAATATGCATGTATATGTTGCAAACCAGATCTACATTAGAAACAGGGATAAATGGGGCTTTTTAATGTAAGAGTGAATATGTTTTTAGTGATCAATAAATGGAAGTGTTTAGTGGAATGGTTCACAATAACCATCATTTATTGCTCACTCTAACTATCTACTATGAGCAACATAAATGCAGATATTATTATTGGAATAAATTATTTTGACTATTTAAAATAGGCGAACAGTTATCATTAATACAATAGAAAGTAAGATTTATGGAAGGTAGGTCCTCTACGTTTCCACTATGTTCTGTTTAGAAAGACAGGCACTGTTTCAAATAGCAGTATTCCTATTTGGTTGAGACTGTTGCTAAGCCTGTGACTTGTGAAGGAGGCAGTGGCGGATTTAGGTATGGGCGACATGGGCAGTTGCCTTGCGGGGGGGGGGGGTGTCAACAACATTGGGGGCATGTTGAAGCGGGTTTCGCCCAGGGCACCATACAAGCTAGAACCGCTACTGGAAGGAGGACTGAATCTTGTATTTCTGCAGCATCAGAAGCACATAGGAACAAGTATATTATATTATATTATACTCAATCATACAAAGTGTTACTTAATTATACTCTCTATCTCTCTCTCTCTCTCTCTGAGGTCTTGGATGAAATGGGATTTGGCTGCAACATCAGACAACTGGCACTGATTCCAAGGTGGTACATCTTTGGTGGTTAGGACAATAAGTGATATAACAAGCCATCAATTACGTACATAATTAAGAGACATGACACCATGGCTGGTTCAATCACTCTTAGATGTGTCTCTTTAAGGAAAATGTCCAGGACTCCAGACACAGACCTACAGACAGACAGAGACAATATCTGATTAGGAAAAAAAGCCGATAAGACATTGCCTCAGTAGAATGGATTCACCTATTGTACTGTACATCTTTTCTGTCAGGGTGGGTGAGTTGCCTGTAAAGGAGGTTTGAGGTCTTGAAGGGTTCCTGCATTAAGTGTAAAATAAATTTGTATGGTCAAACTCATCAGTCTGATGGAGCTCAATTAATGCTTAGAAATGCTCATACCCACATGGTTGCTCTCTTTCTCTCTCTTTCACACACACACACACAATCACACATGCAGTTTGTTCAGAGTCAACTCTTGCTTTTAAATTATTTGTTAAATCAGCTGACAGAGCAGAGTGTAAAACATCTCCCCCAGCTGCCACACACAAATACACAATTGCAATAAAACAACAACAGACGTTATTTCATCCATTTACAGAACACAATTCCTCATTTTATTCCATTTTATTTTTAACATCATGAATGTTATCCCTGTTCTTCAGACCTTACTACTCGCATACCTGCATAGAGTGATCTCTGATATGATTTCAGTGTGACTGATTTGCTGCATGACTCCATCATATTTATTGCTTTGAAAATGGCACTCCTCTTACCAGATAAATGAAGATGGATGGGAAACCTGCCACACTCTGAGTCTGTGCATATCATCCTGAATAGTAAATGAACCAATGAATTAGAGAGACACTTTATTTGTGTGTGTGTTACTGCTCCAGGGTTTGGCTTCACGTTTAAAGAGGAGCTAAACCATTAAAGCTAAGTGAATAATTTTTGCAATGCTAGAATATCCCAGCTTAATATGCATACTATAAGTAAGCTATTTGTTTCCCCATAAAATGTAAATACTGTGGCTCTTTGGTGCTTTCAAAACATTGCTCTGTTTGTTTTTAGCATCCTGACCAACTTGGCACAGCAACACTGACCACGTCTACATTAATCATTTGAATACTGCGTTTTCATTTTCGTAACGCTCTCTGTCCACTCTGTTTTCAAGCGTTTTCCAAAAGATGCTTGTCCACACTGAAACGTATGAAAATGCTTAAATCCCCTTACTACGAATGCGAAAAATCACCGTTGCATGTACGGTCTGAAACGCAATTGTCCTCATGTTCGCTTGCCGGACACCAATCCCGAGTAAACTTCCTGTTGCCTTTGAAGGAATGCAATGTGAATGTGTGTATAGTAACATTTATATTTAACAACGCTATCAAAGTGAATTTGAGGCACAACAGCGCCGCTATAACATGGGCCGCCATCTTGATTGTTTTGGTTGAACAGATCACGTGACTGCGTCACATGACAACAAATACGTCATTGTTTTCCCAGTCCACACTACAACGTGAAGACGGCATTTTCAAATTTATCCACTTGGGAGAGCATTTTCAAAAAGTTCTGTTTTCATGACAAAAACGCCTTCTCAGTGTGAACGGAAGGCCAAAACATAGAGGAAAAAGATGCATTTTCAAATTAAAACGTATTAGTGTGGATGTGAACTCATTTGTTAAGAGTTTTGGGTGGGACTGTCTGTTTGTTTGACCAATGGCTGATAAGGGGAGTGTTCGAAAAACCTGTTTGAAAACAAGCATTATATTTGCAATTCTGTTTTGGTGACTCTAGTAGCTCTGAAATTGCATACTTCACCTATAAAATAGTTACTTATTGCAATATGTCTTGTTTTGCTCTGCTGCTCAGCTCAGGATTTTAGGTAACTGTATGTAGGAGAGCTGCATTAATGGACTTTATGTCAGACAGAGCCTTTTTCCTGTTAATGAAATGTGTGCATGCCTGTGTGCGTGCGTGCATGTGTGTGTGTGTATGTGTGCATGTCTGCACAGTGCAGTATTTTGCAATTCATTTCCCATACTTCATTTAATTTCCATCTAAATTTTACCAAAAAGCTTTTTCATTATACAACAACTTGACAGATGCTTTTGATTTATTTCAAATTGCATCCTCCTCGTCCACACTGCTGGCATGCAGCGTTACAGATGGAAAGAGAGAGAGAGAAATAAGGAAGGATGGTGAAGTTATTGTTCACTCTCTGGGAGAGGTGGGGGAAGTGAAGCACATTGCATGGGGTCTTTTCCAAATTTCTATTTGTGTGCATTGGCTGTTGAGATTCAGTCTGCGTGCCAGGTAGTCTCTAACCTGCTGCCTGCCAGTTTTCAGCACCTCCACTGACTCGAGATGGACTTCTTTTTCTAACCTCTATTCCTGACATTTTAACCAGAGAAAACGCATCAGTGACTGCTTGTTTAAGGCCCACTGTGGCTATAATCGAACACCAGTTTGCTATTCTAAATTAACTGCTTACAATAAGTTCATTCATTTTAATGGTCTGCTTTTATTTGAATTTAATTAAACTGTGGTCATCTATATGGGATTCAGAATCTAAATCAGACATCCCAAGTCACCTGGTAAGCACTCCCACTCCCAAATGTTTCAGTTCACTATTTATTCAATACAGTTTTATCCAAAGTGAATTACAATATGCGTACCACAGGCCAGTCACATGGTTTGCTCATGGGCATAATGAGTGATTGGATTATTATCAAGTAAATATACATTATACAGTACATACCTCCATTCCCCTGTTTAACATTTGGGTGTCTCTCACTACCTCCTACTTTTAATTTCTCCACCTCCTCTTCATTTTTCCTTCTTCTGAGGTATCTCACCTCGCTCTAACACCTCTATCATCCTCCTCTTCTCCTAAATGTTAATAGTGTTAAAGGAAAAGCCTTGACAGCAACAGGCTCAGCAACTCGAGATTGAGAGACCTTTATTTTACATTCTATCCTGTATTATTATTATTTGTATTATTTGTTTATGATTTACATAGTGCCGATGACTTTAATTATGATTTACCAAAAGTGTTATACAGCACACTAATAGCACAGACAGTCCCCATGGTGCAATCTGGGGTTAAGTGCCTTTTTCAAGTGTCTTATGGTTAAACAATATTATTATATTATCTACAAAACTGGATTTTGATTGGTCAACTGTGCCTTTAAATATATTGTTTATAGTGACTTTTAAACTGTATATTTGACCATTGTTCGTAACAGCCAATGTCCTACACCTTGCTATTTTTTTATTTCTCTTCTCACGTAATGAAATAATTGAAACTTAAATTGATATTGCATGTCCATTTTTTTTATTATTATTATTATTTGTTAAGTAGCCGTGTAATAAGTGGGTTAATGTACAGTCAGGCAGTCATTATCAAAAATTATTACACAGCTCTCTGAAATACTCGATTCTGATTGGTCAATAGCGCCATCCAGCGGTCAGATATTGCTCTGTAACAACCGCACACATCCAGGAATTTAGATGTATCAGACCACTCGTCCGGGTTCTGCGAGCCATCTCTCCTGCTTCTAGGCTCACTATGCGATCTCTACAAGTAAGCTAATAAAATAAACTCAAATCAATGTTTCATGTGCATTTATTTATTTATTTGGCAAGTAGTCTTGTAATAGGCTGAATAATGAGGAGTCAGATGGTCATATTCACAAAATAAACACCAACAGAACTCAGATGCAAACCGAAGGTTGATTTCCAACTGTTCACCGATTTCTTTCTTCTCAGATTACATAATTTCAATGCAAATCAATATTTTATGTCCATGTATTTATTTATTTGGTTAGTAGCCGTATAATAAGTGGGATAATGTAGAGTCAGTCAGTTGATATCGCAAAATAAACCTCTTCAGGGTGATACAGTGTGATCACCTTGTTGGGGTTTATTGTGCGATAACAACTGGCTGACTGTTCATAATCCCATATATAAACCCCCTCAGAATTATACAAACCCCCTGTCCGCTTTGCATTGGGCTCCTGATCACCCTGTTGTTGTTTAATTTGCTATAATAACTAGCTGGCTATACATTATTAATTACATGTTGTAATTTCAGTAACTCTCCCCGTCTTGGGTCATCTCTGCCTATATTTAAACTGTTCGGCAGCCATCGGCAGTATAAAACTGTCCTGATGACAGGTGAGTTGTGTGGTCAGGCTGAACTATGCAAATGAGATTTGATGTGGTGTGCTAATGTGATGCGTTCTGACACTGATTGGTGGTTACATACTCATTGCATGTGTCTGGCTCTGACAGGAGTGAAGAGCTTTTGATTTGTCTTTACTCTTTGACACACAAACAATTGGCAGCTCATTTGATGCTGGAGGGCAGGTAAACGCACACACATATGCCATTTTTATTGGATAGACATAACATTTGCTTTATCCTCTGGGGAGTCGTGTGTAGACAGATCAGTAGAAATAAATTCAGCTCAGATATCCGACTGGTATGGTCTGTACAGCTGCATACATTGAATACATTTACACAATCAATAGTGCGGCCTGAACCTTTCCTATTTAGAATATCCCAAATAAGCTCCCATAATGAGCATTCAGAATGAGATAGGAGCATACTCAGCATAAGAGAGGCTGCGTATTACATTATCATTTTGACTTTGAATCCTAGTTGTAACATGGCATACACAAATTGATCTGCTGTGCAGGGGCAACTCTCCTCTTGCAGACGGCATACAGATATGCTCTTAACTCGAAGATTATGGCATACTCATAATAACCAGGATTTCATGGAGGCATAAAATCTGCTTAACCTGTGCCAGATATCTATTCAAGATATGGTTCATTCAGAATATTATTGCTCTGAAATATGGTCAATGTCAGCTCTCTCTCTTTCTCATACGCACTTTTGTGGAATGCCATGAGATATCATAAAACATTCAAATATAGTAACTTTTTCTCCTTTGTTACATCTAATGAGATTAAAGTAATGTGTTGAATGTCCAATTTGATTAAACTTAGGCAGAAATATGGACAGACACTGTTTACTGTAAATCTATACTAATTCGTTAGCAGGGGACAAGGGCAGTTAACAAAAAGCCTTTTATGAGACATGGTTACATCTCAGACAGACAAATTCCATTTAAATTCATTTAATTTACCCTCTCTTCTTTTATTAAAACGCAACATGCTCGTCAATACTGGGTCTATTTAGGAGGACATTGCTGAATGTATGAGACTGTATGGAGCTCTTGTCTTTGTTAGAGAATAGGTTCTCTCAGCAGAAAGTCTGGCGAGCTATGCTGCTGATGTTAGCAGCAGTATGTTGGCATCTTTGTGTAGTGTCTGGATTGTGTATGGCCCATTTGTGTTGTGTCTGTGAGGGTGTGTGAGCCATGTGCTTGTCGATTGAGAAAAGCTAGTCAGCAGCAATTGAATGTGAACTGCTTTCAAAGGCTCTTTTGTGTGCTGCCTGTGTAGTACAGGAAGTGTTTGTACATTTCCATGCCCTAATGCAGAACAATCCCTTTCTCTCAAGTGAAAATTTTATCCCATTGCCCAAACATTGCTGCTTACTATTGCAACACTACAATACCAAATGTCGAATGTCAAATTAGAGCAAGAGGCACAGGATTTAAACCCTACATGGTTAAACAGAGCTCATATTTAACTCATTTGTTCTGATTATCATATGTTTGATATCATTCCCATGCTGTGCCCTTATTTTATGATGATGCATATGCAATGTTGTGTCGATGTCTGTTTGCAGTTCAACAATGTGGCTATATGACAGATTATTGGTGTTTTAAGAATTAGAGAGTATGTTTGTTGTGTATAGTCTGGGATCACTCTGTTGTCACTGTGATTTCAAGTGAATTATAAAATGGTCCTGATGCTGAGTCCAAGCCATTCTAAAAAGCAACATCCATTAAGAGCTACTATTAATCTTTGCTTACAAATCAGGGACCATCTCCTAGCCCCTAGTGGAAGGATGGCACTTAAAGGAATAGTTCATCTAAAAATGATCATTCTCTTATCATTACTCACCCTTATGCCATCTCAAACTCCTATGACTTGCTTTCTTTTATGGAACTCAAACAAAGATATTTTGATGGAGACATGAAATGAATATATCCCTACAATGCAAGTAAAATGGGGTCCAACATTTCCAAGCTCCAAAAAGGACATAAAGACAGCACAAAGGGAATCTATAAAACTCAAGTGGTTTAATCTATGTCTTCTGAAAAAATACGATCGGTTTTGGGTGAAAAGCAGACCAAAAGGTAGCTTCTTTTTTAAATGTACAATTACACTTCTTCTCGATTACCTGTATGCTTTCTTTATGTCCTTTTGGAGCTTGGAAATGTTTGTTCCCATTGACTTGCACTGTATGGATATTTATACATCAAATCTCCATCAAGATATCTTCGTTTGTGTTCCGCAGGAGAACGAAAGCCACAAGCCATTAACAACACTAATAATCTCCAAGTAACTGAAAATTGTAATTAATTGTTAAATTCATATTGTCGAGAATGAATTTAGAATTTTTGTCTTTTTTCATTTGGTTGAGGTGTCCGTGTCTTGGTAATCTTTTTCAGAAACTATGAGTCATCTCCTCCCAGTCAGCCGGCATGCCAAGGTCAAACATGACTGAGTTCACTGATTTTTGGTGGTCAGGTTTGGTGGTTGCTGGGTCATCATGTCTGCATGTGTGATCAGCCGTGTGTGCATGTGTGCTCAGGGTGTGTTTGCCCTGTTTAATGACCCTCTCACCCAGTCACACTCAGTCTTATAACACTTTTCCACTGCACGTTACGGTTCGACTTGACTCAATTCTGCTCGCTTTAATTTTCTGAGCTTGCTTTTCCACTGCAGTTTAGTGCCGCCTCAACGTGGTTGGGATTATAGGCTGATCGTCATAGTTGCACCGCCTCTACTGCCGTGACACCATCTTAAACGCGACACAAACATTACTGACCATAAACAATAACACGACCGCTAGCTGTTAGCTACTAGCTCATTGTGCTGCATAAAGCAGTGTTGCATGGTGATTTTACACAAGGGTAACAGTTAAATTGGCCTGGTTGTTTTAAAAGCAAGCTTTCCAGTAGCTGGTCAACGGAATAAAGTGAACCTTTCAAGCAGAATATAGAGTTAACGTAACAAAACGTACCATCCTCCATCGTGGACTCCAACAACGCCAAGTCCAGCGCACTCTCCCTCCCATTGCTTGCCGGTCTATTGCCATTTGGTCGAAACACTTCCACTTTTTTCTGTATGAACCACTCCGTCTGTTGTGGTCCTTGATGGTTCTGTAGTCACTTAAGTTTTTTTTAACTTTTCCCTACACTGTTGGTAGGTCCAGTGGTAGCCGTGTGCGGCCAACCGCTGAGACACTTCCTGAAAGACTTTTTCGTTCGCGTCGTTTCATTTGTCGCTAACGAGAGGAACGTCTGCACCTCATTTATTGACCACGGTGTGGTTTTGCGTACAGCCATTTCTTTTTACAATTCGAAAGTCACGTGAACAAATGATATTGCTGTCGCTGTTGCTAACTTTAAAAACTAGCGGGTTGATGTCCCGTGTCACAAATCCAGTGCCGCTGGTAGTGACGATTCTCTCTGACCAATTAATGATCGTCTCGGCTCGCTTGGAACCTCGACCAAGGTGGTACTAAAAAAAGTATCAGTGTCCAGGTACTATCCACGATGTAAAATCCCCAAAAAGCAAGCAGAGTCGAGTCGAGCTGTACCATGCAGTGGAAAAGCCTCATAAGTCTCTTGGAAAGTAATGAATCTATTGTCAATAAAGTTTTTTAGGGCAAAGTGTTTTAGATGATGGAGATTT
Source organism: Myxocyprinus asiaticus (assembly GCF_019703515.2). Lineage (NCBI taxonomy): Eukaryota > Metazoa > Chordata > Actinopteri > Cypriniformes > Catostomidae > Myxocyprinus > Myxocyprinus asiaticus. Next base: position 16,412,256 of record NC_059368.1, read on the forward strand.
GGAACATAAACATAAAGTCTTATTTATTTATTTATTTATATAATTATTTTGGGCCAAATAAAATGGTCCTTTTTAGTGTGTTGTCTTTTGGCACAGTCTTGTCATATAACATTTATTTTAGTTTACATTAAGAGCAGGAACGGTCCCTCTGGAGAAGCCTTGGGTTGAGGAGAACAAAGTTGTGTGTCTGATAAGAATAACTTCTCTGCCATGGCTGTGATAAAACAGCATCATGGTTAAAGGGTTAGTTTGCACAAAAATAAAAAATCCTCTCATGATTTTCTTACATTTAAGCCATCCCAGATGTGTGTGACTTTCCTTCTTCAGCAGAACCAAAGATTTTTATAAGCACATTTCAGCTCTTTTTTTTCATACAATGCAAGTAAATGGGTGCCATCAGGCTACTGGCTATTTGATGGTCCAGAAGGCATATTTAGGCAGCATATAAGTAATCCACATGACTCCAGTCGATCAATTAATGTCTCCTGAAGCAAATCGATAGGTTGGTGTAAGAAACAAATTGATAATTAAAACGTTTTTAACTTTAAATCATTGCTTCTGGCCAGTGCGAGGATGCTGTTTGAAATTAACTAACTCTCGCTTGACGTTTGTTCCTCTGTTGTATACAAAGTGCACGTTTCCGACTTCTCACGTGAATGCACCATAGCGCTTATGTCACTGATGCATCGACTGCTGGCAGGAAGTGATTTTTTTAAAGTTAATAAAGTTTTAATTATCAATTTGTTTCTTACACCAACGTATTGATTTGTTTCAGAAGACATTAACTGATCAACTGGATAACTATTGGTCGTGTGGATTCATTTTATGCTGCCTAAATATGCCTTTTGGACTGTCAAACAGCCAGCAGCCTGATGGCACCCACTTACATGCATTGTATGGACAAACAGAGCTGAAATGGGCTTATAAAACTCTTCACTTCAGTTTTGCTGAAGAAAGAAAGTCATACGCATTTGGGATGGCTTAAAAGTATGTAAATCATGAGAGGATTTTCATTTTTGAGTGAACTAACCTTTTAATGGACGTAGAGGGTTGAGGGTACAGCAAGCCCCCTTTTTTTAATTTTCCTCGAGTTCGCTTGCTCTCTCCGCCATATTTCACTCATCATTTTAATTAGTAGTTCATTGGTGGGTGTTGTTTGCATGGCTTCTCTTTAATTGTTGAAAAATGGAGAAGGAACCACACCACAAACTGTCTCATTTAATGGAAACATTCTGTGTATACAAGTATGCAGAACAGCAGAGTGATATCCTCAACCTTTTGAAATTTTGACAGCTATAGATTACAATCTAGTTATCATTCCTCTGTCCTTCCCCATGACTTCTCTACTGTCTGCCAGATTAGCCACAATGGTCTGAAGTGACAGCAACGAGTTTTCTCACTTTCCCACAAGCCATCACTCACTGTCTTTTGTGCTTTTTTCCTTATCAGGGATGCACAGTGGTGTTGTGCCATTGTTAACAGCTCAAGAGACTTTTGAGTGTTTGTAAATCACTTTGGCAGTAATGAAATTCATCCATACCTTTCAACCCATAATAATATCCATCCCTTTAAAAAGAAAGCAGCTAAATGTTACCATGGTAACAACATATCCAATACCCAGAAAGTGCATAAAGGGCTCAGTGGTGATGGTTTATGGCTCACTTCCTGTGGGGATCAAACCAGCAACCATCCGTTTACCAGCCCTGAGCATTGCTCACTACGTCACACTACCATAAAAGCAAGTTGCCTATCTGCGAATCAAATCTAAGCCATACAGTATATGTAACAGTGCATAATCCTAAACTGTAGACCAAAAGGCACAGAATTTCTGGTGATTTTTGGGCCAATGTAGCTAGAAGTATTTGTATTCACATACTTGCATAGAGCATTCAGAGCATCATTTGACTGTCTTATCTGCATCAGTCTCTTCTGCTTGAAACCCCCTTGACCATTACAAGTAGCTCATCTTAGTTCACTTTTAACAGGGTTGCCACTAGCAATTCTCTTTCAAATCAACCAATTCAGGCATCTAATAGACTGCAATAATCACCCTCATGTTCATTTAGCTTTGATCATTTATAGTGTTGTAGTTCTCCCGATGCATGTATGTGGAAAATGACTCATAAGGATGCCATCCATGTTCCTTGACTGTATATCGTAGTTTCTTTCAAATCTAGATTTTCATTCACTTTCGTAGAAAAGATTATTGCAAGGGAAATCCTTAAGAAACGGTAATCTGATTTCCTCTCCTTGCTCAGTTACCGCTTCTTGCCTGTTCATTGATTTTATTAGATAAGAAGTGGTTGTCTCAGTCATTTGTGTGTGGAATAAAATGGCAATGGTGCCTATTTAGTAATGTGTATTAGTGTGTTAATGAATTAGAAATTAAACTTCACTCAGAACGTTTTAGACCCTGTTTAGACCTGTATTTAGCGCTCACTGACCACATGTGATCCAATCACCAAAAACACATCTTAATACCAGGTGGTATAAACGGGGTCTATACCTCTCCTGGCCAAATTAGAGGTCAGTATTTTATCTAAACAGTTTATTTACTGGTTTTCAGTGCTTCATACATTGAAGAGAAAATGGATTTTGGAATTATTTTTTTCAGGAGATATTTTTGAGCTGCAGTATTCTTCTTGTCCTGTCTCTTGTGTGTGTGTTTTTAAGAGTGCTTGTTCTAGTCTAGATTTTCTCTGCAGGAATCCCATTCTTATTAAGGGGAAAGAACATGCTCATGCAGAGAGCAAACATAACAGACATTTTGTTTTCATTTCAAGTTCAGCTTCATAGAGATTTAAACTAGGTCTCTGACTCTTGATCACTCCACAACAAACTAGTAAATTCTCCTGCTTTCTCTGACTTCTCCGTTCTCTCTCTGTTTAAATATGCAATTTAAGTGTGCTTTATTGGCATGACAAACATTTGTATTGACAAAGTATTTACAGTTTTGCTATGCGTGATGAGAAATTGTGCAAAATAAGTCAAAATGAAGAAACAAAGAAACAAACAAACTATTTAAAAAAAACTTAGAATATAAACTGGCACCATATCTGACCAAAATTAAAGACTACTGTCAAAGAAAGCTTTTGACGAAGTATCGTGTGTGTGTGAGTGAGCACAGTCTGGCTGTGGAGACGGGTCAACACAGACAGAGCTGGAGACCCAGAGAGAAAAGTCTGTGTTCTCACTGCACTGAAGAAGTCATAGAGGATAAAGTTCCTTCCTCACTGAGTGCAGTTATTAAGAGACTATTAGAAACACACACTTTACACTCATAGGACAGATTGTGCCTGAATTCAGCAGAGTGAGTAATATAGAGAAACTGTACTTCAGTATGTTCTAGGAGAGAAGACTGAATGTATAAATTTAGCAGCAGAGTATGTGTTCGCCTGTCAATGTCTGAGACCCTGTTTATACCTGGTATTACGATGCGTCTCGGGAGATCCGATCACATGTGATCAGGTGAGACACATCACTGTTTACACCTGGTTGCTTAAATGCATCTCCTGTGAACATTTGTGATCGGATTTCGAGGGGAGGGTCTCTGTTTCATAACGACATACATCAATCACTATGTCAGTGTGTTACTGCATGACATTAAAGCGCAACAAATTCAGAAAAGACAAAGCGAATAAAACAGAATGCTGTTTTTTTCCAGATGCATCTGAAATTTTATCACAGCACAAACGCAAAATTTTGATCAGAATTATCCATTATTTCAGTGAATTAATTTTATTAAAGGAGCTTCAGATGTTTGTGCTTCTCATAGGTGTCCCTGTATATTAATATCAGACACACTGAAGAAGATTTATGAAGCTCTCGTTCTCAGATGGTTATCTCCTTTTAAAACCACTCATAACTGGCAAAATTTAAACACTTGTTTTAGCGCAGTGGTTGATTGACAGGTAAGGGGTGCTGCTTCACTACTGTCCAGGACGCATTCAGGACGGATTAGCATTTACACCTCAAATGTAATGCGTTCACATTCACATTTTGTGTATACTGTCAGAAAACTGCAGATCTGTCTCAATTTTGCTTTGATCGCAAAGTGAACACAACCTTTCTTCTGTTGCAGCCACGTCATTCTGTGTCTGCCCCTTCCATATTCTCTCTCTCTCTCTCTCTCTCTCTCTCTCTCTCTCTCTCTCTCTCTGCACCAAATGTTACAGTGTGAAAGCAAACACCTTTAAAATGTGTTGTTTTAACACCTTTGATGCTGTATTTATGGTCTAATTATAAAAACTCAGCTTTGGAAATTCCATACACTGGTTACCTTAAAAAATTTAAGTAATGTGTACTTATAAATTGAATGAATTGCACTTAAAAATTCCAGCACTTAAAATAAAAGTTTGAAGTTCAATACACTAAATGCAAAGTTAATTTAATTTAAAAAAAAATTGTAATATCAATTACTTTGCAGTTATTACACTTAGTATATTGAAGTTCAATGCACTAAATTCCAAGTTGATTTAACTTGAAATCATTTGTAATATCAGTTGCCCTGTCCAGTTACTCCACTTAGTTTCTTAAGTTAAATTAAATAAAGTTTATATGTATTTTTTTAATTCGTTAAACTAGATAATTAAATTAAGAAAAAACAAAGAAAGCAAATAACAAAGTACATTCTTTTTCTATTTCAATTTGGAACTTTTCATTTGAAAATACAACAGACAACAATACAGTCAAGGAACATATTGCCTTGCCTTGATAACTTCAAGTTTCAGAGATTTCCAACCTTTGTCTCTATGAAACAGTGCATAACAGCAAACATGTTATTCTAAAACATTCAAACTAACCACCTGAGATTTGGAGCAGTGGTATACAGTGCATCCGGAAAGTATTCACAGCGCTTCACTTTTTCCACATTTTGTTATGTTACAGCCTTATTCCAAAATGGATTAAATTAATTATTTTCCTCAAAATTCTACAAACAATACCCCATAATGACAATGTGAAAAGTTTGTTTGAAATCTTTGCAAATTTATTAAAAAAAAAAAAAAAAACCACGTACATAAGTATTCACAGCCTTTGCCATGACTATCAAAATTGAGCTCAGGTGCATCCTGTTTCCACTGATCATCCTTGAGATGTTTCTACAACTTGATTGGAGTCCACCTGTGATAAATTCAGTTGACTGGACATGATTTTGAAAGGCACACACCTGTCTATATAAGGTCCCACAGTTAACAGTGCATGTCAGAGCACAAACCAAGCCTTGAAGTCCAAGGAATTGTCTGTAGACCTCCGAGACAGGATTGTATCGAGGCACAGATCTGGGGAAGGGTACAGAAAAAGTTCTGCAGCATTGAAGGTCCCAATGAGCACAGTGGCCTCCATCATCCGTAAATGGAAGAAGTCTGGAACCACCAGGACTCTTCCAAGAGCTGGCCGCCTGGCCAAACTGAGCGATCAGGGGAGAAGGGCCTTAGTCAGGGAGGTGACCAAGAACCCGATGGTCACTCTGACAGAGCTCCAGCATTTCTCTGTGGAGAGAGGAGAACCTTCCAGAAGAACAACCATCTCTGCAGCACTCCACCAATCAGGCCTGTATGGTAGAGTGGCCAGACGGAAGCCACTCCTCAGTAAAAGGCACATGACAGCCCGCCTGGAGTTTGTCAAAAGGCACCTGAAGGACTCACAGACCATGAGAAACAAAGATTGAACTCTTTGGCCTGAATGGCAAGCGTCATGTCTGGAGGAAACCAGGCACCACTCATCACCTGGCCAATCCCATCCCTACAGTGAAGCATGGTGGTGGCAGCATCATGCTGTGGGGATGTTTTTCAGCGGCAGGAACTGGGAGACTAGTCAGGATCGAGAGAAAGATGAATGCAGCAATGTATAGAGACATCCTTGATGAAAACCTGCTCCAGAGCGCTCTGGACCTCAGACTGGGGCGAAGGTTCATCTTCCAACAGGACAACGACCCTAAGCACACAGCCAAGATAACAAAGGAGTGGCTCCGGGACAACTCTGTGAATGTCATTGAGTGGCCCAGCCAGAGCCCAGACTTGAACCCGATTGAACATCTCTGGAGAGATCTGAAAATGGCTGTGCACCGACGCTCCCCATGCAACCTGATGGAGCTTGAGAGGTCCTGCAAAGAAGAATGGGAGAAACTGCCCAAAAATAGGTGTGCCAAGCTTGTAGCATCATACTCAAAAAGACTTGAGGCTGTAACTGGTGCCAGAGGTGCTTCAACAAAGTATTGAGCATAGGCTGTGAATACTTATGTACATGTGATTTCTTTTTTTCGTTTTTTATTTTTAATAAATTTGCAAAGATTTCAAACAAACTTCTTTCACGTTGTCATTATGGGGTATTGTTTGTAGAATTTTGAGGAAAATAATGAATTTAATCCATTTTGGAATAAGGCTGTAACATAACAAAATGTGGAAAAAGTGAAGCGTTGTGAATACTTTCCAGATGCACTGTAACTATTGGGAAGCTTATTTTACACTGCAAGCTGATTTTTCAAAGACTGAATTTTGGGTGTCAGCTCACCTTTTCTCAGGTTGAGCATTACCTGCTGAATAAAGGAGAAAGTGTTTTTCATGCACTTGGGGCAGTCCAGGTGCAGGGCATAAATCAGTCCGAAAAGGACACAGAAGGCCTGAGGCAGGTTGGCCAGCTCACCCATCACCAAACACCCTTCCAAGAAGATCCCCACTCTGGATGGGTTTAGCTGAGGACTTTCTTGATCAATGCAGAGGATTCCCACTGGAGTCTGACTGTACAAGTCCTTGTCAGTTACATCCTAACAGAGAAAGAAACAGATTGACAAGGAGAAGACATTATCATGCCAGTTAGATAATGCCGTGTTGTCCACCAAAATGTACCTCCGACTGTATAATGAAAAGAACCATACAATATAAACTGCACTGAAAGTAATTATTAAAAGGACAATACCAGTCTTAAATTTACTTTTTCATCAACAGCCATATTTGGATCTGTACATTACAAGTACTGACTGCAAAACTGTGCACCAAATATAGTTTTGTAGATTAGCACCTATGGAGAGTTTACCCACTTTCAGCCCCAGTCGTGCTCAAAAGATGTGAAAAACTGTTCCCCATGCAACATTTTTGTGAATCATGTGACTCCAAGTACATTTGCCTAAACTGCTTTACTTTACTGTCCCCAGTGGAATGTTTTGCAGATGTCTTTGGATCCCAAACTGAAACGAGTTTTGAGTGCGCTTGTTGGAACAGCCAGGATTTAACAACAAGCAGACCCAAAACTCATGTTTGAGTTTAGGACAAGATATATGTGTAACTTCCAACTGGTGACAGTAAAGTAAAAATAATAAAAATTAGGCAAATGTAAAGGGAGTCATACAACTTAAGTTTCTGGGAGCAGTTTTTCAATCTTTTCAGCACAACTGTGACTGAAAATGGGTAAGTTCTCCTGAGCTGCCAAGCTACCAAACCATATTCAGTGCACAGTTTTGCAACCAATACTTGTAATGTACATATCCAATTAGGGCAGTAATGTCCTTCAACCTCAAAAAACATCAATGTTTTTCCTTTCATTTGAACTGCAACAGCAGACAAAAAAAGTTCATTTGAGCCCATTTTAACTGATTTTATAGTCAAATCTTTTCAGTTTGTCATGTCATAAATCAACAATAAAGATATTCAAAAACGTTTTAGTTAAAATTTGCTTGGCCATAAAATAAAAGTCTGGGAAACACTGAATGCTGATTAAATGACTCTGAAAATTAGTAGCAGACAGTCTTCACTAATGGCTTAAAATGAAAATAAATAAATAAAAATAAATAAATAAATAAAAATAACTATGTACCTGCAACATTTACAACAAATTAATTACTTATGGAGCAGGTCTTGAAGGCGGCAGAAGGATCATCCCCCAAAATGACCGGCAGTCCCCGAAGACAAAGGCACCTAATGTCTGTTGGCTCAGTGGGCTGGAAGATAGTGCACATATTGTACAACACAGTTTGCTAACATGTATTAATTAAATTCCCGAACTTCCCCACAATTCTTTATGACTTCACTGCAAATTTCCAGGTCTGGAAAGTAAAGGACAGGACAAGAGGAGATGACACAAAAGGAACGGAGAGAGGAGAGAAAAGGGAGAGGACAGAAGGGTAAAGGATAGAAGAGGAGAGATGAAACAAGAAAAGGGGGAGAGCAAAGTAGAGAGGACAGAAGAAAATGAGAAAAAGAGACAGAAGATGAGAGGAAGAGATTTAAAGGGATAGTTCACCCAAAAATGAAAATGCTGTCATCATTTACTCACCCTTGTGTCATTTCAAAACTTTATGACTTCCTTTCTTCTGCGGAACACAAGAGAAGATATTTTGAAGAATGTTGATAACCAAACAACATTGGTGCCCATTGACTTCCGTTGTATGGACCAAAAAAAAAAAAAAAAAAAAAAATTTCTCAAAATATCTTCTTTTGTGTTCCACAGAAGAAAGTCATAAAGGTTTGGAATGACATGAGGGTGAGTAAATTATGACAGAATTTTTGGGTTGACTATTCCCTTAAAAATGAAGACAACAAGAGAGGAGAGGAAAATGGAGAAAAAAAGAAAGGGGAGAGAAGAGCAAAGGAGAGAAAAGAAGAGATGAGAAGAAAGGAGAGAGAGGAAAGGGAAAGGAGAGGAACAGAGATAGGTAAAAGAGGTCAAGTCAACCCACCTTTGTCTGACGTAAAAGCTCAGACAAAAGCTGGGCGGTGAGGCCTTTCTTCAAGTTACTACAAGTTAGTTTATCATAAAAAAGTCTGTTAGAGAGCTATGAACCTAGATAAAACTGGAGTTACATCCAGTAGCTACTGTTTTTGTATTTAAACCATTAATTAACTTTTGATTTCAATCAATAGCAGTGTCAAAATACAATATGGTCGCTAACGTTAACTTAAATGCACTCACCAGATTAAGTAGACCGTGGTACTGCACTCGTCCCGTCGCCCTCCTCTCTCCTCCGCTGGAAGCGCGGTGTGCGGCACCTCGTGCGTCTCCGAACGGGTGTTTAAGCGCGCGAGGGAGGAAAGTAACAAGCTAACAGATGAAAAATGTCCCTAACAGACGTAAAAATGTCTGTCAAACTCACCGGGCAGGGGTTCAAGTGCGGTGGTGTCCGCTTCACGCGAGAGAGAAAAGTAGCTAGCTAACAGGTGAAAAATGTCCTGTTGAACAGTTTAAAACAACGTTTTTCACTGCTCACAAACAGCCCCTCGAGGGAAAAAAGAAATAATAAAAATGTAACAAGCGAAAAAATGTCTGTCGAACTGGTTAAAACAAACTTTCCAACTTCTCACCAACAGCTCCTCGAATTCGCGCACACTTTTGCAACCACGAGAAAATGGCGTTGCCTGACTCCTTAGCAGCAGACCAGTTTCAGAGACGTTAGTGTGGGGGGGTGAGCTGGTGAGGTATCTAGAGGCCAAGTGTGCGTTCACGTTCCCATCGTGCATTGCCTCGAGAAACTGCCAATCACTGCAGTTTCCCATCGTGCATTGCCAAAAGATGAAGCAGCCACCTTCGACAACAATATAATATAATATTGAATGTATTTTAATATATTTTGCGGATCTAGCCAGAGTCGTCTCCATAGTAACGTATGCAGAGGCTCGTGGGTACTGTAGTATTTGTTGCCATTAGACATACAGAATCGACATAAAAATGTGATTTCTCAGAAATAAATTTTCCATAGACATATGGAAACCCGTTTCCGCCACTTAAAAAAATACGTAAAAATAAGTCACATAGTGTGCCATAATAATGAGAACATATCTCATAATAATGACTTAAGTTTTCATAATAATTACATAATTTTCTCATAATTATGACTTTCTATGATCTTATAATGACTGAACATAAGTCATTATTATGACAACGTATGTCTTAATTATGGGAAATGTTCTCATTATTAAGAAATACTAAGTCATTATGACATAAGTCATAATTATGAGATAGTATCTTATGAGATATAAAATCATAACTATGAGATACAACGCCATTATTATTAGACATGACATATGTGACTTTCAAGTGACGGAGGTGTGGTCAGTACAAAAACGTAATAATTTTAAGCCATTTAACTTAAAGTTATTCACACATTCAAACTGGTCTACAAATTAGTAGAATATACTTAAATTTTATAGTAATGCAAGCAAACTTAAATCATTTAAGTACATTGTAATTAAGTTGTTTAATTAGATATTAAATCCGGACTAACAGTGTAGAGAGATTTGTATTATTAATTAATATTTTTTGATGCTGGTGAATGTATTGGGATGTGTTTTCCGACTCAGTGATATAGGGTTTCCACGTGTACTCACTGTGACTTTACCCCTTTCTGTCACCAACAAATATTTTAGGAAGCCTACTGCATGATAACTGATAATGAATATGGTGTGGCTATAAATAAAGACAGGTTGATCCTAGAGATGAAAGTAAAGTACGGTTTTGGACAGGTCCTTGCTGAACTCCAGCGTGTTCTTTGACCTGATGTCAATTACGAATCATGAGCAGCAAATAGGTGACTGACAGCACATGGTGGATCATTGTATTGTTTAGAGAGACTTAATTGTTACTTTATAGAATTCTGTTAGAAAAACTGTTTGACAGATGACTGTGTTTTTCTAGTTTCCTTTTGAAAGCATTAGTTCTAATCTCTTCTTTTCTCTTTTTCTAATCTCTGTCTCTCTCTCTCTCTCTCTCTCGCTCTCTCTCTCTCTCTCTCTCTCTCTCTCTCTCTCTCTCTCTCTCTCTCTATGTAACTGTTCTCCTCGCTGTCTGCACACGGACCTGTTGGCCTGACATGATGAATGACAGGTAAGAGGATCTGAATCTTTTGTAGCAGTTTGTGTTATGCTGTCTCTTGTGTTGTAACCTGTCATCCATCATTGTTCCTTTACAAGACAATTCACCGAAGCACTCCCACCAGCTTATTTGTGTGTGTGTGTGTGTGTGTGTGTTAAGATCACATTTTTATATTTGCTGAGATGTAATTAAACACACACACATTACATGTTAAGGCTAGTTCATATTGCCCCAACAAATGTCAGTATTTCAAACATTCTAATGCCACGTTAACATTAATTAATTTTTGGTTGAAAATGCATTGAATTTGCTACATTCACGCTTCTGTTCCACACTGGAATCCTCCACAGAAAAAGGAGACTTTTGAAAATGCTCTCTAGTGCATACAAAAAAACAGCCGTTTGCAGCTGAAAATGTATTAATGTGGGTGTGGCCTAAATCCAACAGTTGGCTGTTAAAATTATAATGTTGGGAAACATCACTATTATTTTCATACTGCCCCAACTGTCTAACAGCCTACAGACTACAGTGTATACTGTATATAATATATATATATATATATATATATATATATATATATATATATATATATATATATATATATATATATACTATATGTATTTTTTAAACTACACTAGAGATTTTACTTGGATGGGGTCCTGTTCTTCACACATCTTATACTGTACATACATTTATTTATGTTATATGATATCTTATTCATACATATATTTATAGGTATTCATGAATTTGCTGAATGGTCAAATACTGTAGTATTGTATTCACAAATAACACTTATTATGTCAGGCTGTCAGTTCTACAGTTTACCTTTTTCTTTCATCCTTTCTGTCTTTCCCTTTCTCTCTTTAATCTGCTGTTTTTATTCTAATGAATCAGTTTGTCTCTTTTAAACCCCTGGTTTCCTGACTGCACCTGAGATATTGAGCCATATGCCTAGAATCATTGATGTGCACGCTGGCTTCTCTCCAGCACATGAGCACACACACAAACACACACACAACCACAATAATTAAGGCAGCATTTGAACGAGCAATCCTGCTGTGATAGAGCACTACAGTGATTGATCAAGAATATACCACACACACACACACACACACACACATACACCCACACACACACACACACACACATAAACTTGTTTTTATATAATTGTGGGGACTCTCCATAGTCTTCCATGCATTTTATGGATTTTATACAGATCTAACGATAATTTCTGTCCCCTAACACTAACCCTACCCCTAAACCTAACCCGAAACATCATTTAGTATGTTTCATAAGCCATTTTCCTCATGGGGACCGCTGGCTGGGCCCCACAGGGTAGGTGATCTCAGGTTTTACTATCCTTGTGGGGACATTTGTTCCCCACAATGTAGTATAAACATGTACACACAAACACACACACACACACTCAAACTTGTTTTTATATCGTTGTGGGGACACTCCATAGACTTCCATGAATTTTATGGATTTTATACAGATCTAACGATAATTTCTATCCCCTAAACCTAACCCGCACAGAAACCTTTTGCATTTTTACATTTTCAAAAAAATATTGTTTAGTATGTTTACTAAGCCATTTCCCTGTGGCTGGGCCCCACAAGGTAGGTGATCTCAGGTTTTACTATCCTTGTGGGGACATTTGGTCCCCACAATGTAGTATAAACATGTACACACACACACACACTCAAACATGTTTTTATATCATTGTGGGGACACTCCATAGACTTCCAAGCATTTTATGGATTTTATACAGACCTAACGATAATTTCTGTCCCCTAACCCTAACCCTAGGATCTCAGGTTTTACTATCCTTGTGGGGACATTTGGTCCCCACAATGTAGTATAAACATGTACACACACACACACACACACAAACACACACTCAAACAGAGTGTAATATTAATGCTACTCATATGTGGAGCTGAATAGCAAACCTATTTCTCCCAATTAGTGATGTGTATATGTGAAATTGTAGATCTGTGGCTAAATACAAGACTCTTAAGGTGTGTTATTGAACGGTGCTTGCTGTGTTTTTTCCTCCTTCCTGATTAGATTTTCAATGATCTGAGGCTGTTGCTCATGGCAATGAGAAGGTTGAATAAATTAAGAGCACTCACATGCAAACACACACACACACTTGCAAACACAGGTTCACCACACAGTCATTTGAATGTTTTAAGAGAATTTAGCTAATTGGAATGATTAATTTGAGTAACCTGACATGAGGGCCCATGTTGATCCAAGTCTTGTGTTTTAGACACCATTCATTGCTGGATTAATGATAGTTCTGATTAATGTCTGGGATTTAAAGGCAAAGACCCAAAGGATTCATCTTCATTAAGCCAAGAAGAGTTGTATTTACCATAGACACACAGCAGAGAGACTCTGTCAGACTCTTCATTATTCTCCTGGTGGGTTCAACAGCTGTTTCAGACTCATGTTGCCTATGTTTGCACTTTTCTATGAAGGCTAAAAGGAAGATCAGAAGATTTCAATGTGCAGGTTTTGAACTGATGATGCACAAGGGATGCTGTTGTTGCTGTATGTGCTGTGTATGTATCCATATGTGTTTTGTGTTTGTGTGTCCCTGGGACTCTTAGACTAATCAGATTGTGGTTTGTTCTGTTGGGTAATTAAGTTACTGACCTTCTCTGGGTTTCTATCTGTTAGCCTGCAGTGTTCATCTACATGTACTCTGTTGGCATGAGCATAATGTTAGTAGATGTACAATATGTTATGTTTTATATGGATTTTTGTCGTTAAAAATAGTCTACCAAGGTAAACCGTAATGTAGCAAATATAAAGTGCTTCAGATGCAGTTACAGTGAGCATTTTGTACTATGCTTATAAAATATGTGAAACAAATGTGTATCTTGAAAGACAAAAGGTAGTCATTTCACAAAAACAATCATTTCCAAGCTATGTTGAAATCAGATGGTACAATCAGACAGAGATTATCATACCTCTAAACCTTTCAGTAGTTCCCTACAATTTCAGACTGGCTGCAATCAGTTTCTGCAAGGTATTTCACTTGATGAGAATGTGCGAATGGCCTTCAGTGCTGTTTACTGCAGGTCTTTAACAGTATTTACCATTTTCCTTAGATGCAGCGATCACGTTGTTCACATGATGTTTTTAATAGTGTTGCCTGGAGCTTTTGAACGGATGAATGCTTCTCTATGGATCAGTCAGATTGAGTCAAAATGGCTGACTGAGGAAGTGAAAATTCTTGTGTTGCAAAGTTAAAGGTGCTGTAAGCGATTTTAGCATTCTGAAGCTTTTACCTGACTGAGCTGTTGAATTAGCCACGCCCCCTCATTCCAAAACCCTGCCCTCCAAAGCAGGGGAGGACTGGGACGAGAAATCGGCCCTAGATTTTACAAAGAAACTGGCCCAAAAGTTGTTTCGCAGTAACGGGGGCCGAATGGGCCGTCCGCCCCTGCTCCAAAGATTATTTTGACAACAAATCCAAGCAAAAGAGCAGCATTGTTTGTTCCTGTGGCTGTCAAATTCAACAGTGGCACAATAGCACCCTCAACTGACAAACATTATGAATCACAGCCTCAGTTATCGGCTTCAAATACCAATGAGCAAAATGATTGACAGGTGAAAAGCATCAGTGTCCGTGGACACATTTTTGTTTGCTGTTTACAAAGTTGTCACAGAGACCAGTGAGATATCTCAGGACACTTATTTCATTAATATCTTTAAGGGAGTAGGAACATTTTCTGCATACTTTTCCATGAAAAAAATCACTAACAGCACCTTTAAATTATACATATATAGCCAACATGATCACACTGGATGTTCTAGAGTTCCAGTACTTTAGGATCGGCTACATTATGTTGACTCAAGCGGCGTCAAGTGCCATCTCCTACCAGATATTTCTGGATCGTCTCCAGCATGTTGAACTTCCCTACCTACCTTTTGAGGCATTTTTAACCATGTCATGATATATTGATATTGACCAGTAACACACACCATGATGCTCATTATTGCTTACTGAGAGGCACAAAGGTTATTATGCGTCCAGAAGATTCCCACGAGGAACATATTATATTGTCTTATAAATGTCTTATTGTATTACTGGGCAGTTATGACATGTCAGTAAATCTCCTTGACAAGGCTCGGAACAGGTTCTTGGTTAAACAGAGGGAAGCAGCTTTTAATCATGGAGGAAGTAAGCAGGCCTGCTGGGATTAAATAAGCCTTTCATCTGCCAGAAGGCCTTGCTGCTGTTCGGTCCAACTTACTATGTCCTTCTTTCATTAGTTTGGTCACTAAACAGGCACAGGTTTCAAACTGAGTATGTGTGCATAGATAAATGTGTAGTAGAGACAATATTAGGTGGAGACAGGCCACTCACTGAAAAACGAATCTGAAAAATTGAAATCTTTTTTCATTTTATTTTTATATATATACTCGCTGAGCTACCCAGGCCCCGAAAAATGTTACTCTTAATATGGCGGCCATAGCAATGGAATTCCCCTCTTTTCACTTAAAATAAGCAATCGCTTTTTTGATTGCGGCATTGCCTGTTTAGCTTTGCTGTGTTTTACTCTAGAATGAGCATGCAAATTAGCTAGACCGGTAGATATTGAAACGTAATCTTGACAAAGAATTTTGGAGATTTATATCTTTTACATTAAAGTATACAGGAGCTGTACTTGTATGCCTGTTACCTACATAGAAAATAGCTGTCGGGGTGTTCATGTGTAGTTATGGTGGGCCATTAAAACTATTTTCTTTAAAATAGGAAAGACAATCTTTCAGTTATTGTTTCACTCTGCTATAAGAATGTAAGATTTTGTCTTATAGCAGAATGTTTGGGTGAACCATACTGTAAACGGGTGAAGCTTTAGGGTTAAATAGCACTCAGTTAATATGTGAATATCTCAAAGAAAGGCATGACACATGCCATTAAGCTTGTTATTCATTTTTCTGCTCACTTATGATTTTTCTGATTTGCTCTGTCAATGATTTAACCATACATATTGCCATTGTGAGATTTGTATCAGTGGATTACAGTAACCTTGCTCGAATGTTCCCTTCTTAAATTTATTAATGTTCTTTTAGGGAAGATAGTGCTGTGGAAACAGCATGAGCAGGAGAGGGAGAGGACTGGAGCTTATTTCCCGGCAAGATTGTGACCTTGGGCTCAGGTGGGGCTGCTGAGTTTGGCTCTCGATCGCTTAGTGGTGGAAGGTGAGAGAGAAAGGAGGAGAGAGGTGATGAAAGTGAAGGAGGCAGCGATGTGAAAGAGGCAGAGGAGAGTGAAGGGTGTGAATGTTGAAGAAATGGGTAGAGATGATTTGTGTGAGCTGTTCTTTTGTTGTTGTTTTATTTCATTTACTTTGTACTTTTACCTGGTATGACCTGTAGTATGCCATTCCATTTTTGTATGTACATCTGACATTTTTAATTGATATTAGAATTGGATGGTTTAAGTTGTGTTCTTTCTTGTTTTTTATTTGTCAAATGACGGACAACATTTGAAGTTATCTGTCATTGTTTTATAAAATTAGGTAAATGATGGAAATACTTTTGTAAGTTTTCTTAATCTCACGAACCCCGTGCAGTTCTGTTATGAACCCCCAAGGATTCACAAACCCCCGTTTGGAAAACCCTGGGCTAAGCCATGGCCACAGTAGGACCCTGTTTTCACAAAGAGCACAAAAGAGAACAAGGGAAATTACAAAGTCCAGGAATAGTTAAACCTGTATTTTATCAATGCTAGAGGTCAATAATAAGGCTAATACAGTTTTTACATTCTTATCCCCTTGCCTTGTCTTAATGTAACCTCCTGGAGAGAGTTAGAATTGAATCATTCTTTTTGTCATTGCTCAAGAAACAAACAAGCAAACAACAAAACAAATCCCATAATTAAATGTGTTGCTTTTTTAAAGTGTTCTGCCAAGTTTAAAAGTCTCTGACATGTTTAAAAGCAGTGTTTATGTTTTCCCGATTACTAGTTACATTTTATAAATTGCCAATTCCAGAAATGGCCCCAAGTGTTTAAGAGGGTATGTACAGTGACTGTTTATTTGCATACAGTATGCCATATTTCTGTCTGAATTCATTGTGTGTTGTTAGTCAAGGTCAGGAGGTTAAGCGGTCCCTGTCACACAGTGCAGCAAAGAGCTTTCAGCTCCTCAGCTTTGCGGTTGCCACAGAAACAACCTTGGAGAACCTTTTTATGCCATATTTGTCAATTGACAAGTCTGCATCAGGGTGTTTAAGTTTGTGTTCAGTCCCTTTTACGAGGGGAAGGAAGATTTTCAAGAAGGAAGTCCGTTTTGAGCCTTGAGGTCCAATGAATCTTTATCACCAAAAATCATTCAAACCAAACAAATCTTTCCTCCTGTCTGGAGAATCATTGCATTTAAACAAAAACAAATTTGCAGAAGATATTAACCTTCTAATAAAAGGGCAACGCAATGAAACTGTCCTTGTGTGAGAACGTGTGTGGGGGATTCTTCATCTAGGGGACCTTTTCTGTCCTCTAAGTGAAAAGAAATAAAGGTAACACTTTACAGTGAGGTTCCATTCGTTAACATTATTTAATGTATTAGGTATCATGAACCGACAATGAACAATATATTTTTTACAGCATTTATTAATCTTAGTTAATGTTAGTTAATAAAAAATACATTTGTTCATTGTTAGTTTATGTTAGTTCATACTGCATTAACTAATGTTAACAAATACAACCTTTGATTTTAAAAATGTATTCATATATGTTGAAAGAAACATTAACCAAGAGATGCTGTAAAAGTATTGTTCATTGTTAGATCATGTTAACTAATGTTGTTAACTTAATTGGAAGTGGTATTAGGGAGGCCAGCAGGGGGTGCTCACCCTGCGGTCTGTGTGGGTCCTGATGTCCCAGTATAGTGACGGGGACACTATACTGTAAAAAAGCACCATCTTTTGGAAGAGACGTTAAACCGAGGTCCTGACTCAATATTTGAGATTTTTACAATGTGTAAGTTTATATGTGCAGGTTGACTGTATGAACACATTGGTTGGGTAGGCTACAGATTTGTGCACACAGTAGCTAAATGGACAGATGTGGTCATCTGGCAGATCAGATTTAAAAATCTGTCTGTTATCATCACATCAGGTCTAATCAGTAGGCCTTGGGGTTTAGGATGAACTCTGTGGTGAGAAGTCAGGAAAAAGAGCCAGACCTGGAGAAATTAGTTATCAGACATAATTAAACTGTTTGAGATTGGACGATCCCCCAAAGATTTTTCTCCAGTTTTCTACTGACCCCATGCAGGTTTGTCCCAATATCTTCTCTAATGGAGATTCAGTGTTAATGTATCTTCTCTATAAGTATGGGTGGGATTTAGTAGATGTATTATTGATAAAAAATAAATAAATAAATAAATAAGCCCAGATTGGGTGCAATAAAGCTAAGCCTAGTGTGTATTTAAAGTGGGCCTTCCAATGATCACGACACAAAGGTGCACACATTAAGATGTCTGATCAATACCTGTTTCCTCTCCAGCATCTCCAAACAATCCCTGCACACAATGAATATCCCTATAATCAATCACACTAGAGAGAAAGAAAAGAGAGAGTGAGCACGGTTTACAGATGCACAAAAGGACTGAGCGTGACTGAAATCTGACAGGCTGGGATTTGACCATGCACTTCTTTCCCCTGCGGTCATAATATTGATTCAGAAATAATTACTGACTGCTTAGCCATTCCTCTCTCATGTGTTCCTGTTCAAGACAATCTGCCCCACCACGCCCCATGTGCCAACCTCATACACACTCGCATTCCCCAATCTATGCTTACCTACCAACTGATGTCACCTCACTGTCAATTATACATTCCAGTAACGTCTGCTTTAACATTCACTGGCACACATTCAGCCTGCCCATAGTTGCTTTTTGGTGTCAGTGAGTTTATTTACAGTGTTTTTGTATGCACTGATCTCCAGCAGACATCAAAGCTGCATTCCACTTCAAATTTGTATGCCCTCCCCTCATTAACTTCCCTCCGTCTCATGGACTCGGATGTACATCATTGCCTACGTTGCTCAAGTGCCCACTACTGGCGGAACCCGTGCGATGGGTTGAAATGGAACGACCTAAGCCCTTGATAACTTGGAGCTTGTTTTAATAGGACTGATGTGATTTTGTTGAATTATTTGGCGATTTTTGCACCTGAGAAAACATCTGCAGAGATTGATGCAATCACAGGTTCAGGTAAAGTTTAGTTGTAATTTCAGAGGCTTATATAGTCTATTAATCGTGTCATGTATAAATTAACTTGTTATTCGAATTAATTGTTAGAAAGGATTAATCAAGATAAAAGGTAACACTGCAATTAATGCATAGGCTATGACTGTGTCAGTTTAAAGGAGCTACAAGAATATATCATTCACTAGAGTTGTGTGGGGTGGGGGTTGATGAAGCGCAATCTGCTGTGATGTCACAATCGATTTGCTTTGTGGGTTATGGAGCTGCCTGAAGCGTACATCTGAGTAGGCTCACTCCCTCGGTCAAAATCAAGAGGTTGAGGGTCTGTCAGCAGAAACTTCCCTCGCTCACTAACGAAGTGGAATGGACTTCCAAAATGGCTTAGGGAAGTTAGCAAATGGATGATTAAAGTGAAGTGGAATGCAGCCCAAGGAGCAGCAGAGCTACAATATTTAACATCACTGCTAATAAATAAGAATTCCCACAACTGCTCACACCTCAACTGATAGTCTTGTGTTTAAGGGATAGTTCACCCAAAAATGAAAATTCTCTCATCATTTACTTACCCTAATGCCATCCCAGATGTGTATGACTTTCTTTCTTCTGCAGAACACAAATTAAGATTTTTAGAATAGGTCCATACAATGCAAGTGAATGGGTGCCAAAATGTTGATGCTCCAAAAAGCACATAAAGACATCATAAAAGTAATCCATACAACTCCAGTGTTTTAATCCATATTTTCAGAATTGATATGATTGGTGTAGGTGAAAAACAGATCAATATTTAAGTCCTTTTTTGCTAGATATTTTTCTACCTGCCCAGTAGGTGGCGATATGCATGAAGAATGTGAATCACCAAAAACACAAGTAGAAGAAAGTGAAAGTTAAAGTGGATATTTACTGAGCAGGGAGAATAATTTACAGTAAAAAAAAAAAAAAAAAAAAAAGGACTTAAATATTGATCTGTTTCTCACCCACACCTATCATATCGCTTCTGAAGATATTGATTTAACCACTGGAGTCTTATGGATAACTTTTATGCTGACTTATGTGATTTTTGGAGCTTCAAATTTTTGGCACCCATTCACTTGCATTGTATGGACAAAAAGAGCTGAGAAATTCTTTAAAAATATTTATTTGAGTTCAGCAGATGAAAGAAAGTCATACACATCTGGGATGGCATGAGGGCGAGTAAATGATGAGAGAATTCTCATTTTTAGGAGAACTATCCCTTTAATTAGCTGTCTACCCCTGTCATTTTTCTATTCTATTCTATTCTGAAGTGTTATTTTCTGTTTAGATTTGTTCTGTTCTAATCTGTTTTTTCCTACACTGTTCTTCTCAGTTTAGTTCAATTCTGTTCTGTTCTACTCTATTTCATTCTTTTCTGTTCTGTTCTTTTCAAATCTGTTCTGTACTAGTTCTGTTCTTTTCTAGATTTGTTGTTTGGTTCTGTTCTACTCTATTTTGTTCTGTTCTGTTTCTATATTGTAACAGTGGTAATGAAATTGATGTGTGAAAGGAAGATTCCTTCTGATGCTGACAGGTTCAGTTTCAGCAAGAGGAGATCTGAAATATTGATAAAATGATATTTACTTAGAGCTAAGCAAAAAATGAATACTCTTTAATCCACTTAGCCAACAAGAGAGTTGTGTTCAGTGATTTAGCTATTGAATCAGCTATATTCACGAGCTGCTTTGGGCCCCTTCACTTTAATCGTTGTAGATGTGTACTATTTTAGAATATGAGTCTATAAAGCATACAGAATTGAGGAGAGACTTAATGACCA
Source organism: Myxocyprinus asiaticus (assembly GCF_019703515.2). Classification (NCBI taxonomy): domain Eukaryota; kingdom Metazoa; phylum Chordata; class Actinopteri; order Cypriniformes; family Catostomidae; genus Myxocyprinus; species Myxocyprinus asiaticus. The sequence continues at coordinate 16,433,079 of NC_059368.1, forward strand.
TAATGAAACCTCTCCAGAGATGCATAATCATAATTGTTAATATCATATCTGCTCTAAAGCTCTGTGCCATGAAATCTTTTAGTGATTATCCACTGGAGTCTCAATGTTATTGGAAGCAGCTCTGCAGCAATGGCTCTCAACTGTGACTCTAAATAGACTTAGTCAGTTCTGATGTTTTGGCAGGAACTAAGATGTTGAAGCCAGATTCACTGGAATCTACAGTATATTGTAAACATCTATATTATGATTAACTCTAGTTTTATGATGCCAGTTAAAGGGTTAGATCACCCAAAAACTGAAAATGTTGTTGTCATTTACTCACCTTTATGTTGTTCCATACCTCTGTGGCATTTTGTGTGCCACTAAAATACATAATGTCATATGGGTTTGGAACTACGAAAGGCTGATTGAATGATCACAGATTTTTCATTTTTGTGTGAATTGTCCCTAACATTATGAAAATGTAAAAAATTATTTAATTTCCTTTGTTTTGAAAAGGAAACTTCAACTGATTCGGTGTTGGGAAAACAGTAAACTAATCTTCATTTGTCTCAGTTCTTCCGTGCCTTTTATTGTCCGTGATGTATGAAACTGATGTGCTATATGGCCCCATATTGCTTAGCTGATCTGAGGGAGTGTGGTGAACCGATTATTCTGTTTATCTTATCTTTGTGGCTTCCACAGAGCTGGACTTCAGAGTATCAGTTTCCACTGAGCTCCACACAGCATGCTCAGAACACAATAGCACTCTGTTAGGGGTTAAAATCTGTTTCCAGCCGATTAGATGCATTTAGCACCTGAAGACTTCACTCATTTTTTTCTCTCTTTTCAGCCCTGCTTACTGTTAGACACACGCAGAGTGAGCAGGAAGTGGAGAGGGTGTCACGGGAAATTGGAAAGGTCATTTTTCTGTTGCCTCAGTGATTAAAATTTTCCTAATTTCCTGTCTGCTTCTGGACAATCTGAGCTACCCTGATGGACATGGACAGATCCTATAATCTTGCTGAACCCTGCCATATAACCATTCCCTTTTAGCATGGACTAAATCATAATCCTTTTAGTGAATTAAGTTTTATCACAATCCCTTCAAAATACAGTTCAGAAACTCTTCCATGAAAGTGGTTGGTGCGATGATCGACCTTTCTGACCAGTATGGGATTTCTTGTGTAAGACGTTATTCTCTATCTCTCTCTGACACTTTTTATGTCCATGTGGACATGGCATTGAGAGAGCTGATGTGAGTAAAATGTTTCTGACAGACCTCCTTGTGCTAATAAAATGAAAGGCTGTGCTGTGGCCATTAGTCATTGCTCTGTAAATAAAAGCTCTGCCACTGTGCCACAAAGAGCAAAGAGCTTGAAGCACACCTGGTAGGAACATTTTTTACCCTAAAAGCAAATAGCTGTTAGACGGTGGTAAAAAGGAACTGTCCTTACTGTTGCTCTGCTGTACTGTCACACAGGTTAGGATGATTCTAAGGACCCTGGACAGACAGGGACAAAATCAGAACCCCAAGACTTTTCCTGCGTGATTTTGTTATAAATGGCCACTTTGTAGTGGTTAGCAGAAATGAAGACAGCTCTTAGTCTTACTTAATAATAAACGATAATCTCTGTGTGGAATCCCCCTTAAGACATTCAGTGGTTTATCCCAAAAGCGCTTTTTAAATGCGCAAAATGCGCTTCCCATCTGTGCAGCATGAGGTGCTTCACCCCTCTTTAATACATATGTGGGTCAAAAAAGACCCAGGTGAAATCTAGATGCTTATTCTTTATAAAACAACTTATTTTTTTCAAGGTGAATTAACTCTAATGATAATTTATAGGTAATTTACATTTTGAAATAGTTTATGTATGTTTTATTCAATTCTGCAGTCTAAAAAAGCATGTATAAGATAAATATTAAATGTCTTTACAACTCTACCCACACAAAAATATGCAACTAAGTACAATGGACTAGGATAAAATGTTTTTTTTTTTCAAAAAGTTTTTTTTTTTATAAACTTGTAAAATCACAACCTTATGTGCTCTATATTTACATTTACTGTACATTTATTCATTTAGCAGACGCTTTTATCCAAAGCGACTTACAAATGAGGATTCATTCTAAGTGAGACAGTAGGTAGCAACGTGTTGTATTACATGTTTCAAAAATTGCTTTGAGAAGTGCATATAGCGAGGAAGGTGAGAGACAGAGGAATAATGGAAAGGTTTTGTTTTTTTTGCAGCAGTGCATTATTAGGGTAGGGTCAAGTGCTCACGAAAGAGCTGCGTGTTTAGGTGTTTTTTGAAACCGGCTAGAGAAACAGCTACTCAGGTGGAGTTCGGCAGGTCGTTCCACCAGCAGGGCACAGTCGAAGTGAATGTCCGGGAAAGTGATAGTGTTTTTCTATGAGATGGCACCATGAGGCATCGTTCACCCACAGAAGGTAAGCTTCTGGAGGGCACATAGACCTGAAGTAGTGAAAGAAGATAGGGGGGTGTGGAGTGGTTGTAGCAAGCATCAAAGCCTTGAACTTGACCGAGCAACCATTGGCAGCCAGTGCAGTTAAATGAAAAGAGGCGTGACATGCACTCTCTTAGGCTCGTTGAAGACAAATCGTGCTGCCGTGTTCTGGATCAATTGCAGAGGTTTGATTGTACATACAGGAAGACTTGCCAGAAGAGCATTGCAGTAGTCCAGTCATGCTAAAACAAGAGCCTCGACAAGGAGTTGTGTTGCGTGCTCAGAGAGGAAGGGTCTGATCTTCCTAATGTTGTACAATTCAGATCGGGCAGTCCTTGCAATTTAGTTCGAGAAGTTCAACTGACCATCAAACACAACACCAAGATTTCTGTCTGTCCTCGTGCGATCGTGTAATCATTGGCAAGTCTGTTGAATGGTGAAATTGTGGTGAACCGCTGGGCTCGCTGGAACCACGAGAAGTTCTGTTTTTGCAGGGTTGAGTTGGAGGTTGTGTTTTTTCATCCAGTCTGAAATGTCTGAGATCTGAGCAACTACCATGGAATCGTCAGGCTGGAATGAGAGTTAGAGTTGTGTGTCATCGGCATAGCAATGATAGAAAAAGTCATGTGCCTGAATGACAGATCCCAGTGATGACATGTAAATGGAGAAGAGGGGGGGCACCAAGCTCTGAACCCTGAAGTACCCCAGTAGCTAGTTGGTGAGACTTTGACACCACTCCCCTCCAAGACATGCTGAAAGACCTACCTATGAGGTAAGACTCGAACCAGCAGAGCAAAGTTCCTGTGATGGAAATTCCTATATATGCCATATGAAACTATATTTTATAGTACTCTATAATCAACAATCACTGGACTACAAAACTAATACCAGTTTTAAATGCATTGAATACCATAGTAAATACATATGGGTTAGATAGGACCCACATATGCATTCTGGGGGTTGTCATGGAAATTATTTTATCATTTAAAAAAATATTCACCTAAATTTTACAAAAAGTAAGTTCACATGATAGAATACACCTTAATTGGGGAATACCCATTGTGGCAGATCAAAAGACCGCTTCATGTAGAAATGATGCCTTAAAAACTGGACGCTGAGTCATTTTGACTCACATATGTGTTCTAGGGTTGACTCACCATTTAAAACATAAAAATCCAATATTTTTAAACTCACTAAAATTACATAACATTTTTATATACAGTAGTTATTTTTATTGAATGCATTGTTATTTTAATTAACTTTTAAAACTCAAGTTTGTTGAACGCTGCCCTTCTGGCCCCGCCTGCCGGCAGGCCTACCCCACCTTCCGCGACCTGGGAGGGAGACAAGGGGTGGGAAAAACAAAGCAACAAAAAGAGGAGAGGGTAAGGCCAATGCAGAGCGACAGTGAGAGAGAGAGAGAAAAAAAACATACTAGCCGGTTCCCAGACATGTTGTCACCTGGTCCTCGATCGCTCCTCCACCCTCTGGTGGACAACAGCCGCTCCTCCCCGGGCGGACTGGAGCCAGTTCTCCAACCCCTGGCGGACGGCAGCCGTTCCTCCACGTCCAGGCGGCCGGTAGCAACTCCTCCGTCCCCCGGCGGATGGCCGCGGCTGCTCCTGTGGGAGCTTTTTTATGAGTAAAACATTTTTTAATGAGACATTAAAACATAAAGACAAAACATAAACACAAACGCATACAGGGCAGCTGCCTGTAGCTCTCTCTCTCCCGAACTGCTGCATCTCATTGCACCTATCCCTCTCCTCGGATGATTAGCCTGATTGGGGGCTGGGCGTGCATAGTTAGGGCCCAGCCCTGCCCTCCTCCTTGTCACAGTACAATCATGATTAAGTTAATGTTTATATTAATGCTAACTTTTAATGAAAAAAAAAATGTATGGGTTGCGATATGATAGGGGGCCCAGAGTGCAAAGTTGTCAGGGGGCCCAAAAATCCTTATAGCGCCCCTGCCGTGATATATACCATTTCTGTGAAATGAAATAACTCAAACCATGAAATAAGACCACACATTTGATAAACGGTTCAATAAAACCTCAAGGTCAGATTACTATTAGTATACCATACTGTTTATTTATTTTTTGTTTGTTTTTGTTTTTTGTTTGTTTTTTTATTTATTTATTTTATTTTTATGAGGTTTAAATCCCTTAGACAGCTGGTTTGCTTTGAACCAAATGCCTCATTAAGACTGCACAAAGGCAAGGTTACGCAGTGTCCCCAGACGGACAGATGTACTGTATGTTTTTGTGCAGGATCTCTTAAAAGTTGTTTGCATTACAATACAGATATATTTTAGTGCAGTACACAGCTATAAGGTAAATAAGGTTCTTTAATTATCTGTTGTTTCAACATTAAACTCTTTGTCTAGTGGACACAGCTGTGCTCATTTTCACGGACTGTTCCACTGTAATTTTCTCACACTTGGTGCTGTGCAAGACCATTAAACTTAACACACATAATCAAGAAAAACCGTGTGCCACCCAGTAGAGGATTAAAGCCATCTGGCACAATAGCTAGTGCAGTAAGTTAAGACAATAATTGAGTGTTCTTTACCTTATAAACCTGATTGAAAAATATTTGACACTTGTTACATATTACATTCAGAGAAGTTTCTTAACATACTTATTAATCATGGTAAATATTTAGCTACTAATTGAAAGAGTTGTGTTTTGTCAAAGGCAGCATTGCCAGTTGTGGATTCCTGTGCTATTGAACAATTTATAATGATTAAATATGAGCAATTACAGGGATCAAGTGGAGACCTTTTTTTTTTTTTTCTTTTTTTTTTTTTTAACAAAGGTAATGTTAAGATGTTTTAGCAAATTCTGTCTGGTTCAAAGTTGACTTTGTTAGCACTAAGCACTTGGCTATAAAGGCACTTTGTTCACATAGAATTTTCAGACAGGATTAAATTTCTTACTCCACTTTAATCCACAATGTTTCTTTTCATAGATCCCACAAGATATCTAAATGGAAAGGACAGAAAATATAATCCCAAAATATTCAAACAGTTAAACTGGATTACTGATTGAGTTAAAGTACCTGTTTTTGCTCCTAGTCTGAGCTTCACTGGTCTAGATGCATTTATACAGCAATTCATTATACCAATGATGACCTTACACTCATTCAAACAAAGATTGAGGAGATTAAATTATGTGTTTCATTGTAATTGTAATTGTAAATTTAAAACAGAAATATGATGTATTACCACTTCTCCAAGAAATAAGTAGTTTAGATAAAGTGAGTTCTGGTAATTATGTCTAATGTAGGTTCATAACTCCAGATTGTCAAACATGCTTTATTTACCAAGTTGGGTATTTGCATGTTGGTAATTCAAAGGAATTAGTGCAGGCAAGCAAAAATACACAACCACCGTATTCCCCTTTTCTCATTCACCATTAAACTTCTGCATTTTTTATTTCTTTCCTCACAGGTCTTTATCTCTGTCTCTCTAAATTTCTCCCCATTATATGTCTGGCTGCAGACAGCACTGTTGCTCTTTACAGCTAATTTCTGTCTGGTGTCTGTGAAGCATGACAGAGTGAGGCAGCAGCAGGAGCTGGGTTTATGATCAGTCCCAAATGGAAAACCTGGATGGCTCATTTAAAGTGATTGTGGTGTTTTTAAGTGTGTGACATTTTATTTAAGCCTGTATTTCTATGACTGCTTCAGACTGTTGAAATTTTGTTCCCAGTATCCAAAGTCATCTTGCTCAAATTAGTTGCCTACCTGGCAAAATAATTTTCATAGAATAACCTCCTGTGTTTTCAGTTTTCAGTTAAACTTAAAACGTTTGTTTTAAAGGACTGACTGTAATGACCGCTCATGATAATGAGCGTGATAATTGTAGAACATTGTGTTTTTTTTTTGTTTTTTATCTTTTTTCTTTTTTTTTTTTTTTTTTGCGATTAGTATTTTACCTGCGGTATTTTATTATATTGTTGTTTAAGTTTGTCTAAATTTCCCAACTGATCACACTATGAATTTAGCAACATTATTTAAAAAAAGGGATGCGCACGGATAGTTGACATTCGGTTAACAGTTAAATGTGCCACAGTTTGAATACCAAAATTCCTATTTGGATAGCCTATAGAGGTCTTCAACCCGACCCCAACTCGACGACTTCGGTTTTTTAGCCGGGCAGTTTTTCAATAGGGCGAGTTAGGGGCTGTTCACAGTGCTTTTGTGTGAATCAGCACTGTTTTTGTATATACTGTGTTAACATGTACTGGACAAACGTCTTTGACTGTTGCACTGAATCTCACAGTTTTTTCTTTTAGTGTCTCACGCAGGATCGCCACTTTTTTAGACACCAAGAGTTACAAAGAACTTTCATTTTTATAAACACATCTTGAAAGACCCGTGCTGTGTTTCATTCATTGTGCTGTGTTCTGAAGTAGTTTAGGTTGCAAAAAGGGACTTCATGTGACTGTTACACCATTAAACATGATTCCAGGTTGTAGTGATGGGGGCATGGTTGAGTGCCGGCTTGTGAATGAAGAGCGAGATCAGGAGATGAGAACGGTAAGGATCATCACCTCGCAAAGATTGTCTCTAACAGCTGTTTAGCATTGCAGTGAGAGTGGAGACGGGCTTTAAGAGCAAGCCGGACGCCAGTGAGGCAGAGAGAGTTACCACACACAAACATAAGAGACTGTGCTGAACTGTTTCCGCTGAAAAGTGTGATTTTGAGTGTTCCGCTGAAAAGCATGATTTTGAGTGTAAAATAAACATACCATTTGAGTTGGATTCACTGTCTCCCACTTCCTCCTGTCTCCTAACTGTGAACTTTGTTACACTGATGCCAAAACCCGGGATTTAAGAGAGGAAGAACACCGCTATGGATCCCTCACCTCTGGAGGATGTTGTCAAGAACCTCGCCAGGCCCATGCGGAGGACTGGCAGATGTTCCGGAGCTTGCTGCACCAGGAGGGTGCTGCCACCATGACCATGGACCCCATGACCGCCCCGCCCCAGGTTCCGCTAGTCAAGATGGGCCCCCAAGACTATCTGGAGGCCTTCCTGGAGCTCTTTGAGCGAGAGATTCAAAGAGAATTCTCGGATGTGTTCTTGCCCCTTCCTGGTCGTACGAACCTCATAAAACACCATATCAAAACAACCACAGGGGTAGTGATACGCAGTCATCCCTACCGATTACCCGAGCACAAAAAAAGTGGTTCAAGAAGAACTAAAGGCCATGCACGATATGGGGGTAATAGAAGAATCCCACAGTGACTGGACCATTGACGAACTGCTCAATCGGTTGGGCGCAGCTCGCTTTTATTCAACACTGAATTAAACAAAGGGTTATTGGTAGATTCCCTTAACACCAATGTCCCGTGAGAAAATGGCCTTCTCCACACCGTATGGCTTACACCAATTTGTGACCCTTCCGTTCGGTTTGTTTGGGGCCCCGGCTATGTTTCAGCGCCTTATGGATCGAGTCCTCAGACTGCACTCTGCGTACGGTGCTGCCTATCTGGATGACATCATTATATACAGTAATGATTGGCAGCGGCATATGCAGCATCTGGGGGCGGTTCTGAGGTCGCTGCAATGAGCGGGACTCACGGCAAACCCCAAGAAGTGCGCAATCGGACGGGTGGAGGTATAGTATCTGGGGTTCCACTTGGGTCATGGGCAGATGCGCCCCCAAATTGATAAGACCGCAATGGTTGCGGCCTGCCCGAGTCCCAAGACCAAAAAGGAGGTGAGGCATTTCCTGGGGCTGGCTGGCTATTATAGGAGGTTTGTGCCTAATTATTTGGACATCACCAGCCCGCTGACCAATCTCACTAAAAAGGGAGCCCCAGACCCGGTCCAGTGGTCGGAGCTGTGCCAACAGGCTTTTATGCGGGTGAAAGCTGCACTTTGTGGTGGTCCATTGTTACATGCTCCTGATTTTTCTCTCCCTTTTGTTGTACAGACCGACGCGTTGGACAGAGGGTTGGGAGCCGTGTTGTTCCAGGTGGTGGAGGCGTGCCTGGTGCTGTACATCAGCTGGAAGCTTTCGGCGAGAGAGGCAAGGTACAGCACTGTTGAGAAGGAGTATCTGGCCAAGTGGGCGGTCCTCACCCTTCGGGACTACCTCCTGGGACGGGCTTTCACCCTCTGTTCTGACCATGCCCTGCTCCAATGGCTCCATCGCATGAAGGATACCAGCGTGCGGATCACCCATTGGTATCTGGCTCTTCGGCCTTTTAAATTAGAGGTGGTCCACAGACCATGGGCACAGATGGCTGTTGTGGACTTTTTCTCCAGAAATGGGGAATTGGGGGGGGGGGGTACTGGGCAGGCCAGATGGCTCCCTGGCCTAAGTCGGGCAATGGGGGTATGTGGTGGTGGGGCATGGTTGAGCGCCGGCTTGTGAATCAGTAGATGAGAAGAGTAAGGATCATCACCTGGCAATGGTTGTCTCTAACAGCTGTTTAGCATTGCACTGAGAGTGGAGACGGGCTTTAAGAGCGAGCCAGACGCCAGTGAGGCAGAGAGAGTTACCACACACAAACAGAAGAGACTGTGCTGAACTGTTTCTGCTGAAAAGCGTGATTTTGAATATTCAGCTGAAAAGCGTGATTTTAAGTTTAAAGTAAACATACCGTTTGAGTTGGATTCGCTGTCTCCCGCTTCCTCCTTTCCCCTAACTGTGAACATTGTTACACAGGTTATTCACCGAGAAAAGTTTCAGCACGTAATAAACTATAAGATATGTGAACCTGCTAGGGCAGAGCGCATATACAGGCAGAGGCACTTTGATTTTTTTTGTTTTACTTTAATTTGAGATTTTTTCATTTGAAGATCTATGTGCAAGGTTGGGGAGTAACGAAATACAAGTAACGGAAATACGTATTTAAAATACAAAATATAAGTAACTGTATTCCACTACAGTTACAATTTAAATAATTGGTATTTAGAATACAGTTACAGTCAAAAAGTATTTTGATTACTGAAGAGATTACTTTGCATTTTATTGTCATTTGTTTCATTTAATATTTAGTCTTTTCAGATGGAAAACATTTATCCATATAAATGATGCAATCCAAAGTGCATTTGAACAGCGGTGAAACTTTCTTATGATGTGTTACATTCATACGAGCAGACAGAGAAGTAAGTTTGAAGTAAGTTTGGAGCAGAAGAAATAGAAATAAACCTTGTGTAAATTGTCAGCTTTACGCTAAGCTAAAGCACTGTTTCTAGCCATTTTACATGCACACGTTACCAGGCACGATCATATCAATTCCCGTTGGATCATAATTTCTTTTTTCTATTAAGACCTTTGATATTAGGCAAAAATCGTATTCTTGATAATAATTTTTGTATTGTTTTCCTGTAAAAATATCTAAAAATCCTTAAAAAAAGAACAACACTGCAGAAGATATTTAGGTTTTTAAGAGAATGTATTTTTAACGTGTATTTTGTCTTACTGTACTGGCAGAGTTTTTATAGTCAAAACAAGTGAAAAAAAATCTACCAGTGCTGAAGAAGTAATCCAAAGTATTTAGAATACGTTACTGACCTTGAGTAATCTAACGAAATACGTTACAAATGACATTTTACAGCATGTATTCTGTAATCTTTAGTGGAATAATATTATAATATTTCAAAAGTAACCCTCCCAACCCTGTCTATGTGTTGAGCTATTTCGGCTCATAGCTCACTGCATGTGCTCTTTATTTGCTGCTATTTTGAGTTGTGTTTGAGGAAATTTCATTGCAATAAATGTTGTTTAGTCCCGACTACCTTAATGTTAAACCGAATGTTAAAAACGGTAACGTGCACATTTCTACTTCTATAGTTCTTCTGCTGTAATCTGTCTGTGTTTACTGAAATTCACATCACTTACCCCTGTGGCCGAAGGTGGAAGTGTTTTTGAATGTATGGGCACATGTCAGCTTCAGTTTCCGGATGAAATGTACACAGAGTGGTGCCAGAAGCTAGTTGTATTTTTTGGTCATGAATGATGTAATACAGTCAACAGGAATATATATTTTATGAGCCTTACTCTAAAACCCCAACCCAAACCTAACCATCGGTTGAGTACAAATGTAATTTTAGAGCAAAAATGCAATCTCTGAATCGTGCTAATTATTGTTTATGTTAATGTGATTACTTACTGGCTCTCCTGGGACCAGAAACCATGTACCAGAGGATGCTCGCACAACGTGCTCAGTAGCACTAGAGGGAAAGGTAATCACAGTTGAATTGATCCAAAAATGACTGATGGAAGATGCTGCTTGTCAGTAATTCGGCAGGATGGGCTTGATATCAGGGTACACAAACTTTCAGAAACATGTTGATTTCCTGTGTGATCATATTGCATTTTCTTCAGTTTCAGCTTGATGTTAATTGTTCTTCAACTTGAGCATTGTCAGTTGTGTGCAAATACATCTTAGTAAGAACTCCTTAGGCAATACATTTTAACAACCAGACATCTGACATTGCTTAGTTTGGAGTAGAATTGGCTGAACATTGTCCCTTTGTTTTTACCCTGAACGTCATACAATGTTCTCTGATGTCATACAATGGCAATGAATGGTGACCAAAATTTGTTGTTGATTGGTTTGTTTTGAATCAAATATGGCATATGTACAGGAAGCTCGGTAATAGGACCCTTAAACAGGATCTTGCTTAGGGCTTCAGATAAATTGACCATTTAAGAGCTAGTCAATGCTAACCTAATAGCTCATGTTATTTTTGTTGAATAGTTTTATGAAGGAAATTTCAAGCTTATGGGCTCAAGGTCATAGATGTGGTTCAGAGACATTTTGATTTAGACAGCGAGAACAAAGAATTGAGGTTAGGAGGCCATCTAGTATAAACGGGCCTAGCGAAGCATCTTATAACAATGAGTGTTTAAAAAGAACCTTCAATAGGGCCAGTAAGATTAACTGCAAACTCAAATCAATGAACCGCAAATCTGCACTAAACAGCGTATTCTGTATAAGTGAAACTTTTTAAAACTAATGATATTTTTAAGGTTGGGCAAATAAAGTACTTATTCTGTCAAATACATGACGAAAAAGGGATGAATACATTTGAGGATATAATATTAAAATATGGATTATCTAGAAAAGTATTCTGTTGATACTTACAAATAAGTTATCTGAAAGATGAATTTCAAATAAATGAATAGATCATATTCATCCCCTTTTCAGGTATATAATAAAGGTCAACAAAACTAACAAAATAGAAAATGTAATAGGACAAATTTATAAAACATTTCAAGAAAATGGTGCTGAGAAATT